>NC_087202.1:107216075-107231371 GCF_015104395.2 Macrobrachium nipponense | reverse complement strand
GCGGCCGCTGGCCTGGCAAGAGTCACCTGAGCGTCTCTTCACCAGCCTTCTGCTCCGTGCCGCGTCTTGGCGCCGAGCGAAGTCTGGCGCCGAAACTTGGCTGCACGGTCTCCCGAGGGAGAACGTACACTCGGGATCTCTCGCGAACGAGAGACCGAGCTGGAACCTGGCGTAGCGGCATCGCCGCTAGCACCAGGCAAGGAAGTACCAGAGCTAACCGATACTCCTCTGGTCCCCGTCTATCTCTTCCTTACGGAAGGGGAGACGGGCCCCGCTCCCGAAGGAGCAGGAGGACCAGCAGCAAGAGGCCACCCCCCGTCCCACCGGGGTGGGACGGGCCCTTAGAAGTTCCCGAAGGAGACTTCTTAGGGGGGAAGGCAGCCTTCTTCTTCTTCGGCTTATGGGCCTTAGAAGTCGAAGGGGAAGAGGCAGCAGCAGACGATGAAGACGAAGATGACAGCTTCCTTCTTCTTCCTCTTCCTCGTCAGCTCACGCAGGACAGTCGTCAGGTCCTCATCCAGGCCGGAGCCGGGGCTATTGCCGAAGCAACACGGCCCGACTGCACCTGTCCGGAAGGACCTGGGACTGGGGAAGACACACCGTGGCAGGACCAGCATGGACAGGCTCAGGAACCAGGAGCGACAGGAACAGCAACCAGCTCAGGAGCGGCAGGAACAGCGGCAGCGGTAGACCCAGAAGGGACAGCCAAGCCAACAGCGGGAATCACATCAGCGGCAGGTACGGCAGGCCCAGCGATCGCCTCGTAGAATCATCGGCAGCCAGCGGAACCTGGTCCTGGCGGCCGTCGTCAGGGGCGAGCTGCTGGACAACAGCGGAAGTCTGGGGCAGGCAACACGAAGAAAACAGGCGGCGGCGGCAACCCCACCTCGGTACGGCTGCGGCCCTAGTAGCGGCAGACGGCGTCATCGACACAGCATGGGGAGTGTAGACCAGGAGGGGGGGGAGCAGCATAAGCGGCCGTGGTAGTAGTGGAGACCGCCCCAGACCTCGCTAGACGCTGCAGCAGCCCGTCCCGTGGATGCTAGGCACGCCCTGCCTCCGCGGTGGTCCATACCTGTCCAGGTCGTCTCCACGGATGTAGCACCTGCGGTAACATAGATAGATTAGTAAGAGGGGTTCCCTCACGCACAGGGGGAAGACATGCCCCACCCCGAACGCAAGGAAGACCCCAAATACAAAATACAACGAAGAAGAAAGCTGAGCGGGGGCAGGAAGGAAGACGAAGAATCGGATACCAAGGGAGTCGCGGGAGAGCTTTCCGACGACTTCCTGGCAGACCTTCGCTTCCCCTACCCCCGCACAGCAGTGAAAAGTAATATGAAAATGAAACAGAATACTGCCCTTGCGATTCACTTCATAGAACTTAAAGGGAAAAGATCAATTCCCGGGTAAGAACGGAAACTTGATCCAATAATATGATGCTATCATAAAATATATATGAAAATGAAACAGAATACTGCACTTGCGATTTCATTTCACATAAAAAAAAAAAAAATCGTAAGGATCAATTCCCGGGTAAGAACGAAAATTGATCCAAATTAAATTTCATGCAAATAAATAAATGAAAATGAAAAGAATATTGCAATTGCGAATCCACTTTCATTGCATTCTATTATACAAAATTAAAAGGCTCGTGCCGAGCGCAATCACACTCTCGGTACGAACGCACAGGCAAAAATATAATGAAAAGAGTACTTACATTTCAATTACACACTTTCGCCCAAAATACATGACTCGGCGCGAGCGCGCCCGCCCTCGGCACCGAGACATAATTCAAGGGTTCAATTCATTTAAAGAGAGGAAATCGCCGCATCTACGGCGATAACTCCATGTTGGTTCATAATTAAGTAATGAAAATGAAAACAGTGTACTTACAGTTTCATTTTCAAGTCAAACAAACCATTAGTAGAAAACACAATATAAACAAAGCATACGACGATGAAGCGGGCAGAGAGCGATGACGAACACGTCCTTCTCCCCCGCGGCCGAAAGCAAAAGTGATTTGTTTACCTCCCAGTCGCGCGGCGCGCGACTGTCGGACAAGCAGTTAACTACCGTTCTCCCCTTGTTCGAAGCTTACGACCGTTCCAGCTGCCGCTAGCTACTTCCTATTGTTAAAGGACCGATGGTTTGTATTACGTATCGGAACAAATGAAAAAGAATACTGCGCTTGCGATTTCACTTCATACAAAATAAAAAGGGGAAGGATCAATTCCCGGGAAATAGCGGAAACATTGATCCAAGTAAATAATGCAATCTCAATAAAATATGAAAATGAAAAAGAACTGCACTTGCGATTTCACTTCATTCAAATAAAAAGGGGAAAGGATCAATTTCCGGGTAAGAGCGGAAACTGATCCAAAATGAGCTTCCATACAGAATAAGTTTCCGTGCCGAGCGCATTCGCTCGGCAACGAGCATACAGGTCAAAAAAATATAAATGAAAAGAGCACTTACTACGATTTTCATCTACACATTTCCAACCAAAATATACACTCGGAGCGAGCGCTCTCCCGCCATCGCACCGAGCATACACAATACGAGGATCATTTCTGGAAAATGAATTCCGCACTTACGCCCTTCAGTCCCGGCACTCGGGTAATCGGAGGGCGTGGAGAAACCAAGATCCTTTAATTCACAATTGAATTCAATGGAAAGAAATATGAAATGATTGTACTTACAATTCAGTTTCACTAGATAAATAGAAAAAGAAAAACATAACCATGCGAAAGCAACGACGATGAAGCGGGCAGAGAGCGATGATACACGTCTACACGCCAGCAGGCCGAAAGCAAAAGTGATTTGTTTACCTCCCAGTCGCGCGCGCGCGCCTGTCGGACAAGCAGTTAACTACCGAACCCCTTGTTCGAAAGCTTACAACCTATCCAGCTGCCGCTAGTACCTTCCTATTGTAAAAGGACCGAAGGTTTGTATGCCGTGTCGGAACAAACGTATCGTCAGGAGAAAACATTTTCCCGAGGAGGGTTACGAACTCTCACTGTAGGTAAGGGTCTGCCGCCACTGTGAACGTCGTCTGAGTGGGGCTGATTGACACCTGACAGGAGAGAGCCGATACCGTCCTCGTCGAGGTCGAAATCTCTCAGGAGGACCGAAGGAGATATTTAAATACGGTGTCCGAAGACACGTAGAAACGCCGCTGTCGCAGTACAGGAGGTGGAAGTAGCTTGATCGACCGGCCAGAACTGAGAGAGGCCTTCTTGTCCGGAGACGAGAGACTCTGGTTCAAGACAGAATCGGCAAGCTCCGATCGCGGCAAACCCACCGTCGGTTTGGGTTCCCTCTCGGGCCCCAAAACGACTCGAGCAGAGACATGGGCTCTGCTGGTGGGAGCGGCGATCCTTCCCCCAGGTCGTTGTGCTGACGAATCAGTGCAATAACCTGGGCAAAGTTACTCTGAAGCTCGGAAGTTACGCGTCTGAGGAGTAGGGGACCGTCCAGTCCCTCCAACAAGAGCAGCTCCCAAGACCCTCCTCCTTCAGAAGAAGGACCAGCAACAGATCCCTGACGGTTGCCCTCCAATCACTTGCGCGTACGTCCTAGCTGGTCCTAAGACCATACCTGGCACGTGCAGCGTCGGACGGGATCGTGAGCGGCGCATCTCTCACGATCACATCCTATACCCTCGCTCTTCCTGGCGTACGGTTGCCGAGGAAGTGAAGGTATCGGAGAGACAAGAACTGACGCTACCCCCTCCCCCCTGACGTCGCCTCCAATCACTTGCACGTACGTCCTGGTTGGTCCTAACGACCATACGTGGCACGTGCGGCGTCGTGACGGGATCGTGAGCGGCGCACCTCTCACGATCACTCCTAGCTACCTCGCTCTTCCCGGTGTAGCCCGAGGAAGTTGAAGGTAGTGGAGAGACAGACCTGACGCTCCCCCCCAACCCCCCCGCTCGCTGGCAGGACCAGCGTACGTGGCTGCAGCCGATCACCAACGCGCGGTGGGGATCGATCTGGGCAGCCAGGCCGTGGCGTGCCGCTCACCTGTGGCGAGCGGCTCGACTGAGCACGTCGACCCTGGTCCCGTGCGTCAGACGAGCTGCTGCTGGTTACCGTATCCGCCCAGTCCCGGTGGGAGCGGCGGTCAGGTGACCTGCAGAGCTCGCTTTCGGCGTGAGACCGTGAGCGTCCTCGCGGCACGTCAAACCGCTGGTACCAGCCGAGGCTGGTACCGTCGGTCGAGGGGACCTGGGGGAACCTCTTCCCAGCCTCAACCCGTGGTCGGTCAGAGACCGTCACGCCACCCGAGCCCGAGGTACCGGCTGGTCGTACGAGAGCGGCCGCTGGCCTGGCGAGAGTCACCTGAGCGGCTCTCGACAGTCTTCTGCTCCGTGCCTCGGTCATGACGCTGAGCGAACTCAGGCGTCTTAACTTTGGCTGCACGGTCACCCGAAGGAGACCGTACACTCGGAACTTCTCGCGGACGAGAAACCGAGCCGGTACCTGGCTTAGCAGCAGAGCTGCCAAGACCAGGCGAGGGTGTACCAGCGGTAGCCAGCACACCCTTGGTCCCCGTCTTCTTCTTCTTCTCAGAAGAGGAGACGGGCCCCGTTCCCGAAGGAACAGGAGGACCAGCAGAAGAACCCCCCCGTCACACCGGAGTGAGACGAGCCCTTCGAAGTTCCCAAAGGAGTCTTCTTAGGGGGAAAACCCCGGTTACCAGCTGGTCGCTGCAGAGAGCGGCCGCTGGCCTGGCGAGAGTCACCTGAGCGGTTCTCACCAGCCTTCTGCTCCGTGCCGCGGTCTTGGCGCCGACGACGAACTCTGGCGCCGAAACTTTGGCTGCACGGTCTCCCGAGGGAGAGCGTACACTCGGGATCTCCCGCGAACGAGAGACCGAGTCGGAACCTCGCGTAGCGGCATCGCCGCTAGCACCAGGCGAGGAACGAGGAATACCAGTGCTAACCGATACTCCTCTGGTCCCCGTCTCATCTCTTCCTTACGGAAGGGGGGGAGACGGGCCCCGCTCCCGAAGGAGCAGGAGGCCAGCAGAAGGACCCCCCGTCCCACCGAGGTGGGACAGGCCCTTAGAAGTTCCTGAAGGAGACTTCTGGGGGGGGAGGGGGGGGAGGCAGCCTTCTTCTTCTTCGGCTTATGGGCCTAGAAGTCGAAGGGGAAGAGGCAGCAGCAGACAAAGACAAAGATGACAGCCTTTCTCTTCTTCGTCAGCTCACGCAGGACAGTCGTCAGGTCCTCCATCCAGGCCGGAGTCGGGCCTATTGCCGAAGCAACACGGCCCGACTGCACCTGTCCGAAGGACGGACCTGGGACTGGGAAGACACACCATGGGCAGGACCAGCATGGACAGGCGCAGGAACCAGGAGCGACAGGAACAGCAACCAACTCAGGAGCGGCAGGAACAGCGGCAGCGTAAAACACAGAAGGGACAGCCAAGCCAGTAGCGGGAACCACATCAGCGACAGGTACGGCAGGCCCAGCCATCGCCTCGTAGAATCATCGGCAGCCAGCGGGAACCTGGTTACTGGCGGCCGGTCCAGGGGCGAGCTGCTGGGACAGCGGAAGTCTGGGGCAGGCAACACGAAGAAAACACAGGCGGCGGCGGCATACCCCTCCTCGGTACGGCGGCGACCGGCCCTAGTAGCGGCAGACGGCGTCACCGACACAGCATGGGGAGTGTAGACCAGCGGGGGGAAGCAGCATAAGCGGCCGTGAAGGTTGTAGTGGAGACCGCTCCAAGGTCACCGCCCCAGACCTCGCTAGACGCTGCAGCAGATCGTGGATGCTAGGCACGCCCTGCAGCGCAGTGGCCCATACCTGTCCAAGGTCGTCTCCCACAGGATTGTAGCACCTGCGGTAGCACAGGACAGATTAGTAAGAGGGGTTCCCTCACCGCACAGGGGGGAGACATGCCCCACCCCGAACGCAAGGAAGACCCCAAATACAAAATACAACGAAGAAGCTGAGCGGGGGGCAGGAAAGAAGACGAAGAATCGGATACCAAGGGAGTCGCGGGAGAGCTTTCCGACGACTTCCTGGCAGACCTTCGCTTCCCCTACCCCCGCACAGCAGTGAAAAGTAATATGAAAATGAAACAGAATACTGCACTTGCGATTCACTTCATAGAACTTAAAGGGGGAAAGATCAATTCCCGGGTAAGAGCGGAAACTTGATCCATAAAATATGATGCTATCATAAAAATATAATATGAAAATGAAACAGAATACTGCACTTGCGATTTTTCACTTTCACACCTAAATAAATTGTAAAGGATTAATTCCCGGGTAAGAGCGGAAATTGATTCCAAATTAAATTTGATGCAACTAATAAAATGAAATGAAAAAGAATACGCATTGCGAATCCACTTTCATTGCATTCTATTCATACAAATAAGAGGCTCGTGCGAGCGCAATCACGCTCTCGGCAACGAACGCACAGGGCAAAAATATAATGAAAAAGAGTTACTTACATCTTTCAATTAACACACTTTCGCCCAAAATACATGACTCGGCGCGAGTGCGCCCCGCCCATCGGCATCGAGACATAATTCAAGTCAATTTTCATGAAAAGAGCGGAAATCGCCGCATCTACGGCGATAGCTCCATGTTGATTCATAATTAAGTAATGAAAATGAAAACAGTACTTACAGTTTCATTTCAAGTCAAACAAACCATTAGTAGAAAACACAATATAAACAAAGCATACGACGATGAAGCAGGCAGAGATGATGACGAACACGTCCTTCACAACCCGCGGCCGAAAGAAAGCAAGTGATTCTTCACTCTCGGGCGCGCGCACGAATCGGACAAGCAGTTAACTACCGTTCTCCCCTTGTTCGAAGCTTACGACCGTCCCAGCTGCCGCTAGTTACTTCCATTCCTATTGTTAAAGGACGAGGGTTTGTATTACGTATCGGAACAAATTGATGTTTTACTCTTTATTTAAGTGATTATTCTAGTGCACGCTTCGTCGTCGTCTTCTAACCAAAAACCGTAGTTTCCTTAAAACGTCGTGGCAAGGTGACCGTTTTTCCAATGTTGTGATGAAAGTGCCCCAGCGTCTATTGGGTAGTGGTGTGGCGGATTTATCACAGGAAATGGGAAGTTTGTTGACACAAGCGGACTCCGCAAACATCAAAAAGGCGTCAATCTTCTAAGTTATTTAATCGTAAGTAAAAATTTTTAAAGCGTTTTGGTTAGGGTTTGCACTGCGTTTGCCACCCTTTTCATTAGCCTCTGTTTACAGCCTAAAAATATGGCCTTAATTTCTAACTTTGGAGAAAAACTTACAATGGAAGGAGAGTAGAGGTCTTTAGCTCTGTCTCTCACCAACAACAACTCGTGACTGATGACCATCTCCGATGTCAGGACGCATTTTAAGTACTTTTTCGGAGGGTGTCCAGCCGTGATCATTGGTGAGTTGGCCAGTCTATGCAGTGTTTTACCATACAGTCGTCTGAATAAATATATTAGCTATACTTTAAAATTGCTTGTTTAGTAAGTAAAATAACGTAGGAAAACGTCAACTGCCATTGTCTACTTTACTGCGGAATGAGGGCTTAGAAGTTACCTGTTATTCATACGTTGGTACTCTTGGTTAAGATATAAATGTTTCTGCTTGCACAGTCAGCAACATATAATAAAAGGAAACATGACAAGCCTGCTTTACCTTAAGCAAGTTAGGTAAGCCTAGGCCTATGTCTGGAAGCAAGTTAGGACATTACCGTACCTTGAAAACTGTACAATAAACGTAACAAAAACTCAACAAATCACCATTCCACAAGAAGCAGCAATAATATCGTTTCACGTTCGTACCCGGACAAGCGTTACCACCTGCCTGTTGCTGAGTGACAGCTGGACGCGTCAAACTATCCCTGTTGACCCATGACGCGGCAACCTGACTCGGCGTACTTTAAGATTACTCACATGTAATACACTTTGCTTCAAAAATAACAGAGAAAGTTAAATATGTACCTCTGGCACTATGAATATAAAAGTAAACAAGCGCAGCATAACCTCGCAGAAATTTTAAATACGGCCGGAAGTGGATGCGTCCTTTGTGGCGGCCGCTCTATTGGTTCCACTCCACACACCTGCGCCAGATGTCAACAAACAAAGATGCATTTGCTAAATATTTAAAAATTCTTCCAGATGACAAGTAATTTACAAATTGTATCTTTCTGTCATTGAAAGTAATAATCTAAATCAAATAAAATTACTTTATCTCTAATATATCAATTATGACGACCTTTAATCAATTTGGAAATGATTCCTAAACATTTTTATAATATCATCGTTAAAAGATATATCTATATTCATAATATATAAAAAATAATTACTCTGCCATCAATTCTTCAATAGCGAAAGAAATTCTTTCATTTGCAAATATCTTTCAGATGCGTAAAGTATTCTCACATGTTCTTAATTTCTAAGCGTTAGAACATCCAAACAAAAGGTTTTCTGTGTGAGTAGCAACCCCAACGCTACAGAAATACTGTCTCTCATACCATTAACAGCAATGCTCCTGAAATATGGAAAATGATCTCGAATCAAGCATATTTCCAAGCAGTTTTAGCATAAAATTAATAAAATCATCACTAAATATATAAAAACTGTTGTACACTTGTACTTTAAATGAACAATGAATGCTCTCTACAAAACAAAGTTGAATTGTTTTACTGGAAAGTATCATCTTCACGTCGTGGTCGATCACTTATTCTCATATAAACTTTGCTTACGTTAATTCAATAAAATATGGCTTTGCATTGTAACTGGTACACATGAGTTTTTCATATATTTCATAGCTGTAGGAAGTTTACCTACGAGGTTGTTATACATGACCCCCATCTCTGTGCAGAGAGAGAGAGAGAGAGAGAGAGAGAGAGAGAGAGAGAGAGAGAGAGAGAGAGAGAGAGAGAGAGAGAGAGAGAGAGAGAGAGAGAGAGAGAGAATTAGGATGTCTTAAAGACTTATTAGTTCTTCCGAGGAGACATCATTTGCTCACTTATCTTTAGGAGTAGGTTTTATTATTAATTCACAGCGTCCTAATGATTGTGTCTAACTTTCTTTTAAACTCTTCCACACTGTTGCTGCTTGCAATTTCTGGTGGTAGTTTATTCCATGTATCACATATCTTATATGTAAAGAAGTTCCCTCAATGAGATGTGTTGTATCGCCTCAGTTCTGGTTTAAATCCACCATTTCTTGTTTGGTTTTCGTTTGACGTGAATAGGTTACCGTCTACTTTTGGTATGCCTTTCAGTATTCTGAATGTTCCTATTGGCTGTTTTCGCAATCGTTATGTTTCTAAGCCATACAGGTTCAGACTCTCTAGTCGTCTTTGGTAGCCTATTTGCCTCATGAATGGAATTAACTCTGTGGCTCTAGCTTGTACCCCTTCTAATCTATTCATATCCTTATTATTCTTGGTGTTTCTGGTGCCGGTAACCGAAAAAAAATACGGCATATTCAGATGAGTCTAACTGATGTATAGAGATGCAGCCCCATCTCCGAGTTTCTATATTTGAACTACCTCTTTATATGTCCCACTAGTTTCTGTGCCTTCTTTGTTTCAGATATACTATGTGTGTGGGATTTTAAGTCCTTAGTAATAATGACTCCAAGGCCCCTCTTTTTTGTTCTACCACTATTTATGTCATCCCCAAAAACCCCAAAGCAGCATGTACGTTGGCATGAGGTTGTTTATTCCTATTTGCAACAAATTACTTTAAACTTGTCCAAGTTAAAAAAGCATTGCCACCTTTTTTTTTTTTTTTTTTACCACTCTCCATAGTTTTCATTAGATAATTTCTTAAACTTTCCACTGTATCTGGGTCTGCTGTATTCACACCTGCTTTGGTGTCATCTGAAAATTTTACTATCCTGCAAGTTAAACCTACATCAGTGTCATTAATATATGAAAAAAAAGAACCAGAGCGGGCCAAGGACAGAACCCTGAGGAAATTTTCCCCTTGTTACATCTGCCTATTTTGATTCTTCACCATTCGTTACGACTCTTTATATTCTATTATTTAGCCAGTCTTCGATCTAGGTCCGATTCTCCTACAATTCTTAAACCTCTAACTTTTGACATTAGTTTCTTGTGTGGAACTTTGTCAAAGGACTTTCGAAAATCTAAGTAAAGTATATCTATTGCTACTACTGTCGTAAATAAAAAATCTAAGAGGTTGATGGGCAGGATTGTTTTGTTTGTTTGAAGCCTTGTTGACCGTTTTAACAACCCATAATTTGATCAGCAAGAGAGCGAGAGAGAAGAAGAGGAGGAGAGAGAGAGAGAGAAGAGAGAGAGAGAGAGAGATGAGAGAGATGCGAAGAGAGAGAGAGAGAGATGAATTAGAGACGAGAGAGAGAGAGAGAGAGAGAAGATGGATGTCTTAAAGAACATTAGTTCTTCCGAGGAGAGATCATGCCTCACTTATCTTTAGGAGTAGGTTTATTATTAATTCACAGCGTCCTAATGATTGTGTCTAACTTTCGAGAGCAATCACAAACGACTGTTGATGTAGACGCGAAGCACTACTCGATGTTAACGTCGGCAAAACGCCGCTTCTTATCGCAAGTTGGATAAGGAGTGCGAGAAATTACGAAGTGTCAAATTTCGGCCAAACTTCAAAAGTCGAATTTAGCAATTTGCCTCCGTGATTCGTGTTGTTCCCAGGTACAATTCGGAATTAGCTGCATTTTAGTACTTTGTGTCGTAAGTATTTGAAATGTTATTCGTTTCTTTAGAACTAGGTAGCTACCTACTACCTAGGTAGTACCTAGTAGTAGCCTAATCATTTAACAAGGAACTACTACCTAGACCCTAGTAGGCCCATACCTAGGTAGTATCCATTACTTAGATAGTTAGGTACTAGGTAGCTACTAATTTTTTTTGTTTAGGCAGACCGTGTAGTGTCAGCTCTGATAGCTAGCCTACCTATAGGCTAGATACCTATCTCTGTAATTTTTCCCCAAATAGCATGAACGATACCTACCTAGGTAGTAGGTACCTAGATTTTCCCGTTTTTTAGGTATACCTATACTAGCTAGGTAGTAGTATAGCTAGTATGCTTTTTCACTAGGTATACCTAGCTACCCATTAGGAATACTACCTACCTAGCTAGGCTAATTGGTGAAATCCTTTTGGTAATTCTAGTAAGCCCTCATTCGGTTCCGTGGTAAAGTAGACTATGGCAGTTGACGTTTTCCTATGTTATTTTACTTACTAGTGAACAAGAATTTAAAGTAATGGTAAATGTCCAGGAGAAGGCTGCACCCGTTTTTCAAGTATTAACGACGAAAAACTGCAAAAAACGACCAGATTGGTGTTGCACATCGCATAGAAACATGAGGAAATGAATAAAAAAGAAACTAGGCTAAGAGTTACTCTTACACACAAAATCTAAGCATAAACCTACTACTTCAATTATGGGGGATCCCAGTGGGAAGCGGGGTTTTTGGGTGGGGGGAGGAGGAGAAAAGTGATTTTCGTGGCACTACCGAACCTAACACAACCACCTAACCTAACACAACCACCTAACCTTACCTAGGGCCCTGTACCCCTACCTAGGCCTAGCGGGGGGGGCTACCTAACACATCCATCAAACCAAATCCAAAGTGATGGTACTGCTGTATGCATCGTTATACTACCACCTTTATAATATACTCTATAAATTAATGAAGCTTACCTTAAACTGTTGGTTGATAAAGAGTGCTGCTGCTTGAGGAAAACGTGAAGCCGTTGCAAGGTTACCCTGACATGCAACTTAAAGTAGGAAGTGGAGGCCAGTACCCGACGAATCCACTAGTTTTTCAATATTCCCCGAATAAGCTAAAACAAATTCACTGTAACTTAGGAAACAGTCAGGACAAGAAGCTGGAATTTCAACTTCTTGTGCAATATGAGATGAAGTGTTGCTACAGCCTCCATGTCTAAGAACAAACTGAAAAGCCTGGGTAAGATAATGTATTGTCGCACTGAGAAAATTTTCAAACACCCGCGCCATTTGCCAAAGTTGATGAGGTGTAAGAAAATGAAACTGTGATTGGCCAAACGTGCAAGACGTCATAGTGGACTAGTTTGTCTGCGGATTATAGTAGTTACAGGGCTCATTTGAGCTAAAAACAAGACACAGTCAACAATAACAACAGACTTAGAAAAATTCTGGGAGGAGACAAGAGTAGCGTGAGTTTGATCGTCGATTTGTTCCGACACGGCATACAAACTTCGGTCCTTTTACAATAGGAAGGTACTAGCGGCAGCTGGATAGGTCGTAAGCTTCGAACGGGAAGGGGTTCGGTAGTTAACTGCTTGTCCGACAGGCGCAGCTGCGCGCGACTGGGAGGTAAAACAATCACTTTTGCTTTCGGCCTGCTGGCGTGTAGACGTGTCATATCGCTCTCTGCCCAGCTCATCGTCGTTGCTTTCGCATGGTTGGTTGGTTTTTCTTTTTCTATTATCTAGTGAAACTGAATTGTAAGTACAATCATTTCATAATTTATTTCCATTGAATTCAATTGTGAATTAAAGGATCTGGTTTCTCCAACGCCCTCCGATTACCCGAGTCGGGACTGAAGGGCGTAAGTGCGGGAATCATTTTTTCCCAGAAATGATCCTCGTATTGTGCATGCTCGGTGCCGAGGGCGGGAGAGCGCTCGCTCCGAGCTTATATTTTGGTTGGAAATGGTGTAGATGAAAATCGTAAGTAAGTGCCCTTTTCAGTTATATTTTTTTTTGACCTGATGCTCGTTGCCGAGCGAATGCGCTCGGCACGAAAACTTATTCTGTATGGAAGTGGAATCGCAAGTACAGTATTCTTTTTCATTTTCACATATTTATTTGATTGTAGCAATACTCATTTTGGATCAGTTTCCGCTCTTACCCGGAAATTGATCCTTTCCCCTCCCCTTTTATTTGATTGAAGTGAAATCGCAAGTGCAGTTCTTTTTCATTTTTCATATTTTATTGAGATTGCATTATTTACTTGGATCAATGTTTCCGCTATTTCCCGGGAATTGATCCTTCCCCTTTTTATTTTGTATGAAGTGAAATCGCAAGCGCAGTATTCTTTTTCATTTTCATATATATTTTGATTGCATCAATTCATTATGGATCAAGGTTTCCGTTCATAATCGGGAATGGATCCTTTACTAATGCGCTCGATCCGAGCCCTTATTCATTGTGAAGTGAATCGTAATGCAAGATTCTTTTTCAATCTATTCCTTTTATTATTGATATTGCATCAATATTTATTTCGGTTCAAGTTACCGCTCAGTCAGGGAATTGATCCTTATGCCCTTGCATTCGGGCCAGAGGGCACGATTGCTCTCGGGCTCTTGATTAGTATTGTTGGGTACATGGGTGCTGTGCGGGGGTGGGGAACGAGAATCCCCCCCCCCCCCCCCCCCCCCCGCTCAGCTCCCACAGATGGCCCTTCCCCTTCAGGGGGGGAGGTTATCTGGGTTCTTCTCCTCGCCCGATCCGTCGAGCGCGGGGAAAGGCGCTCGGTGCCCGATGTACAATTGTATTCGGGGTCTTCCACTCGTTCGTGTGGGGACTCTCCCCCCGCAGCGCGAGGGACTTCCCCCCCACTAATCACTACTACTGTTATTTCCGCAGGTGCTACTGCCACGAGGGTGGACCTTGGTGAGGTATGGGCGTCCTTCCATTTACAGGGCGTGATAGTGTCCAGGGGCTGCGGTTCTATGTCTGGGCCTACTGCGGTCACCCATGGAGTGGTGACCACGCTCCAGGTGACGACTCCCATCTACTGGTGTACTCGCCTCACGTGGTAACAGTCTTGCCTACAGCGCTGTGAAGTGCCGTTCGCCGTACCGAGAGAGGGGCGTGCCGCCGCCGCTCGTGGCTGCCGCGACCACATTCCGCTGCCCTAGAGCTCGCCCTGGAACCAGCTCCGACCGGGTACCAGGATTTTGCTGGCTGCTGCGCTCCACTTCCTGTGTTTCCGGTGCTGCCTGCCGTACTGCCGATTCTGGGCTGACTGTCCAAGCAGTGCTGCGCTGGCTTGTCCCTGCCGTTGCTGCGACGGCTGGCTGTCCCTACCGATGCTGTGCTGGCTGTGCCTGCTGTTCCTGAGATGCCCATACCTGCTGACGTCGTCCCTGTTCGTGTGGTACTACCCCAGGACTTTGGTATGTATGTACAGGTGCGTCCGGGCCCTGTGGCTCGGCTACAGCAGCCCTGGCTCCGCCCTGGATAGTTAGATCTTATGTCTGTCATGAGGAAGCTGACGAAGAAGAGGAGGAAGGTGTCGTCGTCGTCTTCTTCATCTTCTTCATCGTCGTCGGCTGCCGCCTCTTCCCCTTCGACTTCTAAGGCTTCACAGCCGAGGAAGAAGAAGGTTGCCTCCTCCCTCCTAAGAAGTCTCCTCGGGAGCTTCTCGGGACCCGTCTCACCTCGGTGGGACGGGAGGGTTCCTTCCGCTGGTCCTCCTGCTCCTTCGGGAGCGGGGCCCGTCTCTTCTTCCGCAAGGAAGAAGACTACGGGGCAGACGAGGGGTACCGGCTAACACCGGTACTTCCTCGCCTGGTGTCAGTGGTTCTGCCACTGCATCAGGGTCCGTCTCGGCCTCTCGTTCGCGGGATAGGTACCGAGTGTACGGTCGCCTACCAGCGACCGTGCAGCCAGGAACCAGACCTCTGACCCCGCTCAGCGTCAGGTTCACGGCACGGGGCGGAAGACTGGTGACAGCCGCTCACGCGACTCTCACCAGACCAGCTCTCGCTCTGCGCGACCAGCTGGCTACCCGGGGACGTGACGGTCCTCCCCGACCAGCCACGGGCTGAGGCTGGGAAGAGGTCCCCCCGTTCGCCGGTGCCAGCCACGGCTGGAACCAGCGACGTGACGTGCCGTGAGGACAAGCAACCGGTCTCACTGTGACAGTGGAGCCTGCAGGTCACCTGACCGTCGCTCTCACCAGAGATGCGATCGGGTACGGCAACCAGCACCAGCTCTTCTGACACTCGAGATCGGGGCCGCTGTGCTCAGTCCAGCCGTCTCCACAGCGAGACGGTTCGACCAGGCCTGCAGCTCGATCGCCACCGCGGGTTGACGATCGCTGCAGCCCTCCAAGCCTGCTGGTCCTGCAGCGAGCGAGAAGGGAGCGTCAGGTCTGCTCTCCCGTACCTTCAACCTCCTCGGGTTACACGGGAGGAGCGAGGTATTGAGGAGTGATCGTGAGGGGGTGCGCCCCTTATGATCCCACCACGACGCCCTACGTGCCAGGCACGGTTCTTGGACCGGCCAGGACGTATGCGCAAGTGGATGGAGAAG
>NC_087202.1:107109641-107215575 GCF_015104395.2 Macrobrachium nipponense | reverse complement strand
TGAACCTGACGCTGAGCGGACTCAGAGGTCTGGTTCCTGGCTGCACGGTCGCTGGTAGGCGACCGTACACTCGGTACCTCTCGCGAACGAGTGGCCGAGCCGGACCCTGCTGCTGTGGCCGAACCACTGACAGCAGGTGAGGAAGTGCCGGTGTTAGCCGGCACCCCTCTGGTGGTCCCCGTAGTCTTCTTCCTTGCGGGAGAAGAGACGGGTCCTGCTCCCGAAGGAGCAGGGCGACCAGCGGAAGAAGAACCCCCCGTCTCACCAGAGCGAGACGGGGCCCTTAGAAGTTCCCGAAGGAGACTTCTTAGGGGGGGGGGAGGCCACCTTCTTCTTCTTCGGCGGGGGAGCCTTAGAAGAAGAAGGGGAAGAGGCGGCAGACGACGACGACGACGAAGAAGACGATGAAGACGACGACGACACCTTCCCCTCCTCTTCTTCTTCTTCTTCGTCAACCTCCTCAGGACCGACGTCAGATCTGTCATCCAGGACGGAGCCGGGGCTGCTGTTGCCGAAGCAACAGGGCCCGGACGTACCTGTCCGAACAGACCAGCATCGGGAGCAGCGGCGCCAGGAACAGGAACAACATCAGCAGGTGCGAGCATCACAGGAACGGCAGACGAGACAGCAGGAGCAGGTACAGGTACAGCAGCGGTGGTCACGGCAGGTACGGCAGACTGTGTGGGCGGTACAGGTGGTCGAACCAGCGGCACAGACATCCTAGGTACCGGTGGGAGGTCCAGGGGCGAGCTCTTCGGGCACACGAAGTCCGGTCGCGGCAGCACGGCAAACCCAGGTGGCGGCATCACACTCCCCCGAGTTACGGCGACTGGCCCCTGCACCGATGTAGTGTGTCACAGAGACCGCGTGCTGGGTGTACACAGGTGAGGAGGTGAAGCGTAGCCGGGTTGTGTAAGGGTCGTGGTGGTGGTCGAGACCGTTGCATGGGTGACCGCCACGGCGCCAGCGAGATGGTAGAGCAGCCCCCTGGACACTCGGCACGCCCTGCAACCCCAACGATGCCCACACCTGTCCGAGGTCATCCTTCGCGGCAACCGACGACCTGAGGAGGCAAAAGTCGGGTGATTAGGGGGATCCTCTACCCCGCTCGCGCGAAGACGAACGGATAGAGGACCCAGAGTACAACTGGACGTCAGGGTATCTAGCGCCCTCCTCCACACTAGACAAGTCAGGAGAAGAGAAGGACCTAGACACCCCCCCGAAGGGGAAGGCGCGAGATGGAAGTTGAGCGGGCGGCAGGAAAGAAGACGAAGTGTCCGTCACCAAAGGAGTCGCGGGAGAGCTTTCCGACGACTCCTTTGCAGGCCTTCGCTTCTTCCTGCCCTCATACAAAGTCCACTGCGCCTACGACCAATCATTACACACATCACAAGGTCGGCTCGGGTGCATTCGCGCCCCGACACCGAGCACACAAAAATATGAGGGTCTATCTCCGGGAAAGATCGGAACTTCCCGCATTTACGCCCTTCGGTACCCGGGCTATGTCTCCGTGGGGTAGCGAGGCGTGGAGATTCCATTATTGATCAATTCAAAATTGAAGAAATAAGAGAGGAAATGATTGTACTTACAAATGTTCACACACACAACCAAATACTCATGAAAGCAAACGACGAGAAGCGGGCAGAGAGCGTCGAACACACACGTCCACTCGCTGTGAGGCCGAAAGCAAAAGTGATTTGTTTACCTCCCAGTCGCGCGCGCGCGCCTGTCGGACAAGCAGTTAACTACCGAAACCCCTTGTTCGAAAGCTTACGACCTATCCAGCTGCCGCTAGTACCTTCCTATTGTAAAAGGACCGAAGGTTTGTATGCCGTGTCGGAACAAACCCCGCTTCCCACTGGGATCCCCCATAATTGAAGTAGTAGGTTTATGCTTAGATTTTGTGTGTAAGAGTAACTCTTAGCCTAGTTTCTTTTTTATTAATTTCCCTCATGTTTCTATGCGATGTGCAACACCAATCTGGTCGTTTTTTGCAGTTTTTCGTCGTTAATACTTGAAAAACGGGTGCGGCCTTCTCCTGGACATTTACCATTACTTTAAATTCTTGTTCACTAGTAAGTAAAATAACTTAGGAAAACGTCAACTGCCATAGTCTACTTTACCACGGAACCGAATGAGGGCTTAGAATTAGGGCTACCAAAAGGATTTCACCAATTAGCCTAGCTAGGTAAGTAGTATTCCTAATGGGTAGCTAGGTATACCTAGTGAAAAAGCATACTAGCTATACTACTACCTAGCTATATAAAAAACAAAAAACGGGAAAAATCTACTACTACTAACCTACCTAGTACTACCTACTACCTAGGTATCGTTCATGCTACTATTTGGGGAAAAAATTACAGAGATAGGTATCTAGCCTATAGGTAGCTATCAGCGCTGACATACACGGTCTGCCTAAACAAAAAAAAATTAGTAGCTACCTCTAGTACCTAACTATCTAGGTAATGGCTACTACCTAGTAGGTATGGGCCTACTAGGGTCTAGCCTAGGTAGTTCCTTGTTAACAAATGATTAGGTAGGCTACTACTACTACCTAGGTAGTAGGTAGCTACCTAGTTCTAAAGAAACGAATTAGCCTAACATTTCAAATACTTACGACACAAAGTACTAAAATGCAGCTAATTCCGAATTGTACCTGGGAACAACACGAATCACGGAGGCAAATTGCTAAATTCGACTTTTGAAGTTTGGCCGAAATTTGACACTTCGTAATTTCTCGCACTCCTTATCCAACTTGCGATAAGAAGCGGCGTTTTGCCGACGTTAACATCGAGTAGTGCTTCGCGTCTACATCAACAGTCGTTTGTGATTGCTCTCGAAAGTTAGACACAATCATTAGGACGCTGTGAATTAATAATAAAACCTACTCCTAAAGATAAGTGAGCAAATGATGTCTCCTCGGAAGAACTAATAAGTCTTTAAGACATCCTAATTCTCTCTCTCTCTCTCTCTCTCTCTCTCTCTCTCTCTCTCTCTCTCTCTCTCTCTCTCTCTCTCTCTCTCTCTCTCTCTCTCTCTCTCTCTCTTGCTGATCAAATTATGGGTTGTTAAACGGTCAACAAGGCTTCAAACAAAACAAATCCTGCCTATCAAACCTCTTAGAATTTTTATTTACGACAGTAGTAGAGCAATAGATATACTCTACTTAGATTTTCGAAAGTCCTTTGACAAAGTTCCACACAAGAAACTAATGTCAAAAGTTAGAGGTTTAAGAATTGTAGGAGAATCGGACTAGATCGAAGACTGGCTAAATAATAGAATATAAAGAGTCGTAACGAATGGTGAAGAATCAAAATAGGCAGATGTAACAAGGGGAAAATTTCCTCAGGGTTCTGTCCTTGGCCCGCTCTGGTTCTTTTTTTTCATATATTAATGACACTGATGTAGGTTTAACTTGCAGGATAGTAAAATTTTCAGATGACACCAAAGCAGGTGTGAATACAGCAGACCCAGATACAGTGGAAAGTTTAAGAAATTATCTAATGAAAATAGGAGAGTGGTAAAAAAAAAGGGTGGCAAATGCTTTTTAACTTGGACAAGTGTAAAGTGTTGCAAATAGGAATAAACAACCCTCATGCCAACTACATGCTGCTTTGGGGATGACATAAATAGTGTAGAACAAAAAGAGGGCCTTGGAGTCATTATTACTAAGGACTTAAAATCCACAACACATAGCATAAAAGCTGAAAAGAAGGCACAGAAACTAGTGGGACATATAAAGAGGTAGTTCAAATATAGAAACTCGGAGATGGGGCTGCATCTCTACACATCAGTTAGACCTCATCTTGAATATGCCGTGTTTCGGTTACCAACAACAAGGAATAAGGATATGAATAGATTAGAAGGGGTACAAGCTAGAGCCACAGAGTTAATTCCATTCATGAGGCAAATAGGCTACCAAAGACGACTAGAGAGTCTGAACCTGTATGGCTTAGAAACATAACGATTGCGAAAACAGCCAATAGGAACATTCAGAATACTGAAAGGCATACCAAAAGTAGACGGTAACCTATTCACGTCAAACGAAAACCAAACAAGAAATGGTGGATTTAAACCAGAACTGAGGCGATACAACACATCTCATTGAGGGAACTTCTTTACATATAAGATATGTGATACATGGAATAAACTACCACCAGAAATTGCAAGCAGCAACAGTGTGGAAGAGTTTAAAAGAAAGTTAGACACAATCATTAGGACGCTGTGAATTAATAATAAAACCTACTCCTAAAGATAAGTGAGCAAATGATCTCTCCTCGGAAGAACTAATAAGTCTTTAAGACATCCTAATTCTCTCTCTCTCTCTCTCTCTCCTCTCTCTCTCTCTCTCTCTCTCTCTCTCTCTCTCTCTCTCTCTCTCTCTCTCTCTCTCTCTCTCTCTCTCTCTCTCTGCACAGAGATGGGGGTCATGTATAACAACCTCGTAGGTAAACTTCCTACAGCTATGAAATATATGAAAAACTCATGTGTACCAGTTACAATACAAAGCCATATTTGATTGAATTAACGTAAGCAAAGTTATATGAGAATTAAGTGATCGACCACGACGTGAAGATGATACCTTCCAGTAAAACAATTCAACTTTGTTTTGTAGAGAGCATTCATTGTTCATTTAAAGTACAAGTGTACAACAGTTTTTATATATTTAGTGATGATTTTATTAATTTTATGCTAAAACTGCTTGGAAATATGCTTGATTCGAGATAATTTTCCATATTTCAGGAGCATAGCTGTTAATGGTATGAGAGACAGTATTTCTGTAGCGTTGGTGTTGCTACTCACACAGAAAACCTTTTGTTTGGATGTTCTAACGCTTAGAAATTAAGAACATGTGAGAATACTTTACGCATCTGAAAGATATTTGCAAATGAAAGAATTTCTTTCGCTATTGAAGAATTGATGGCAGAGTAATTATTTTTTATATATTATGAATATAGATATATCTTTTAACGATGATATTATAAAAATGTTTAGGAATCATTTCCAAATTGATTAAAGGTCGTCATAATTGATATATTAGAGATAAAGTAATTTTATTTGATTTAGATTATTACTTTCAATGACAGAAAGATACAATTTGTAAATTACTTGTCATCTGGAAGAATTTTTAAATATTTAGCAAATGCATCTTTGTTTTGTTGGACATCTGGCGCAGTGTGTGGAGTGGAACCAATAGAGCGGCCGCCACAAAGGACGCATCCACTTCCGGCCGTATTTAAAATTTCTGCGAGTTATGCTGCGCTTGTTTACTTTTATATTCATAGTGCTAGAGGTACATATTTAACTTTCTCTGTTATTTTTGAAGCAAAGTGTATTACATGTGAGTAATCTTAAAGTACGCCGAGTCAGGTTGCCGCGTCATGGGTCAACAGGGATAGTTTGACGCGTCCAGCTGTCACTCAGCAACAGGCAGGTGGTAACGCTTGTCCGGGTACGAACGTGAAACGATATTATTGCTGCTTGTCGTGGAATGGTGATTTGTTGAGTTTTTGTTACGTTTATTGTACAGTTTTCAAGGTACGGTAATGTCCTAACTTGCTTCCAGACATAGGCTTACCTAACTTGCTTAAGGTAAAGCAGGCTTGTCATGTTTCCTTTTATTTTATGTTGCTGACTGTGCAAGCAGAAACATTTATATCTTAACCAAGAGTACCAACGTATGAATAACAGGTAATTCTAAGCCCTCATTCCGCAGTAAAGTAGACAATGGCAGTTGACGTTTTCCTACGTTATTTTACTTACTAAACAAGAATTTAAAGTATAGGCTAATATATTTATTCAGACGACTGTATGGTAAAACACTGCATAGACTGGCCAACTCACCAATGATCACGGCTGGACACCCTCCGAAAAAGTACTTAAAATGCATCCTGACATCGGAGATGGTCATCAGTCACGAGTTGTTGTTGGTGAGAGACAGAGCTAAAGACCTCTACTCTCCTTCCAATGTAAGTATTTTCTCCAAAGTTAGAAATTAAGGCCATATTTTAGGCTGTAAACAGAGGCTAATGAAAAGGGTGGCAAACGCAGTGCAAACTCCACCAAAACGCTTTAAAAATTTTTACTTACGATTAAATAACTTAGAAGATTGACGCCTTTTTGATGTTTGCGGAGTCGCTTGTGTCAACAAACTTCCCATTTCCTGTGATAAATCCGCACACCACTTGTACCCATAGACGCTGGGGCACTTTAATCACAACAATTGGAAAACGGTCCCTTGCCACGACGTTTTTAAGGAAACTACGGTTTTGGTAGAAGACGACGACGAAGCGTGCACTAGATAATCATTTAAATAAAGAGTAAAACATCAATTTGTTCCGATACGTAATACAAACCCTCGATCCTTTAACAATAGGAAGGTAACTAGCGGCAGCTGGGACGGTCGTAAGCTTCGAACAAGGGGAGAACGGTAGTTAACTGCTTGTCCGATCGTGCGCGCGCAATCACTTTTGCTTTCGGCCGCGGGTGTGAAGGACGTGTTCGTCATCACTCTCTGCCCGCTTCATCGTCGTATGCTTTGTTTATATTGTGTTTTCTACTAATGGTTTGTTTGACTTGAAAATGAAACTGTAAGTACTGTTTTCATTTTCATTACTTAATTATGAATCAACATGGAGCTATCGCCGTAGATGCGGCGATTTCCGCTCTTTTCATGAAATTGACTTGAATTATGTCTCGATGCCGAGGGCGGGCGCACTCGCGCTGAGTCATGTATTTTGGGCGAAAGTGTGTAATTGAAAGATGTAAGTACTCTTTTTCATTATATTTTTGCCCTGTGCGTTCGTTGCCAAGAGCTTGATTGCGCTCGGCACGAGCCTCTTATTTGTATGAATAGAATGCAATGAAAGTGGATTCGCAATGCAGTATTCTTTTCATTTTCATTTATTAGTTGCATCAAATTTAATTTTGGATCAATTTCCGCTCTTACCCGGGAATTAATCCTTACGATTTATTTATGTGAAAGTGAAAATCGCAAGTGCAGTATTCTGTTTCATTTTCATATATATTTTATGATAGCATCATATTATTATGGATCAAGTTTCTGCTCTTACCCGGGAATTGATCTTTCCCCCTTTAAGTTCTATGAAGTGAATCGCAAGTGCAGTATTCTGTTTCATTTTCATATTACTTTTCACTGCTGTGCGGGGGTAGGGGAAGCAAAGGTCTGCCAGGAAGTCGTCGGAAAGCTCTCCCGCGACTCCCTTGGTATCCGATTCTTTGTCTTCTTTCCTGCCCCCCGCTCAGCTTCTTCGTTGTATTTTGTATTTGGGGTCTTCCTTGCGTTCGGGGTGGGGCATGTCTCCCCCCGTGCGTGAGGGAACCCCTCTTACTAATCTGTCTGTGCTACCGCAGGTGCTACATCCGTGGGAGACGACCTTGGACAGGTATGGGCCACTGCGGCTTGCAGGGCGTGCCTAGCATCCACGATCTGCTGCAGCGTCTAGCGAGGTCTGGGGCGGTGACCTGGGAGCGGTCGCCACTACAACCTTCACGGCCGCTTATGCTGCTTCCCCCCGCCCCCTCGGTCTACACTCCCCATGCTGTGTCGGTGACGCCGTCTGCCGCTACTAGGGCCGGTCGCCGCCGTACCGAGGAGGGGTATGCCGCCACCGCCTGTTTTTTCTTCGTGTTGCCTGCCCCAGACTTCCGCTGTCCCAGCAGCTCGCCCCTGGACCGGCCGCCAGTAACCAGGTTCCCGCTGGCTGCCGATGATTCTACGAGGCGATGGCTGGGCCTGCCGTACCTGTCGCTGATGTGGTTCCCGCTACTGGCTTGGCTGTCCCTTCTGTGTTTACCGCTGCCGCTGTTCCTGCCGCTCCTGAGCTGGTTGCTGTTCCTGTCGCTCCTGGTTCCTGCGCCTGTCCATGCTGGTCCTGCCCATGGTGTGTCTTCCCCAGTCCCAGGTCCTTCCGGACAGGTGCAGTCGGGCCGTGTTGCTTCTCGGCAATAGGCCCGACTCCGGCCTGGATGGAGGACCTGACTGACTTGTCCTGTGTGAGCTGACGAAGAAGAGGAAGGTGTCATCTTCATCTTCGTCTGCTGCTGCCTCTTCCCCTTCGACTTCTAGGCCCATAAGCCGAAGAAGAAGAAGGCTGCCTCCCCCCCCTAAGAAGTCTCCTTCGGGAACTTCTAAGGGCCCGTCCCACCTCGGTGGGACGGGGGGTCCTTCTGCTGGTCCTCCTGCTCCTTCGGGAGCGGGGCCCGTCTCCCCCCCTTCCGTAAGGAAGAGATAGACGGGGACCAGAGGAGTATCGGTTAGCACTGGTACTTCCTCGCCTGGTGCTAGCGGCGATGCCGCTACGCGAGGTTCCGACTCGGTCTCTCGTTCGCGGGAGATCCCGAGTGTACGCTCTCCCTCGGGAGACCGTGCAGCCAAAGTTTCGGCGCCAGAGTTCGCTCGGCGCCAAGACCGCGGCACGGAGCAGAAGGCTGACGAGAACCGCTCAGGTGACTCTCGCCAGGCCAGCGGCCGCTCTCGCAGCGACCAGCTGGTAACCGGGGTTTTCCCCCTAAGAAGACTCCTTTGGGAACTTCGAAGGGCTCGTCTCACTCCGGTGTGACGGGGGGGTTCTTCTGCTGGTCCTCCTGTTCCTTCGGGAACGGGGCCCGTCTCTCTTCTGAGAAGAAGAAGAAGACGGGGACCAAGGGTTGTGCTGGCTACGCTGGTACACCCTCGCCTGGTCTTGGCAGCTCTGCTGCTAAGCCAGGTACCGGCTCGGTTTCTCGTCCGCGAGAAAGTTCCGAGTGTACGGTCGGTCCTTTGGGTGACCGTGCAGCCAAAGTTAGACGCCTGAGTTCGCTCAGCGTCATGACCGAGGCACGGAGGCAGAAGACTGTCGAGAGCCGCTCAGGTGACTCTCGCCAGGCCAGCGGCCGCTCTCGTAGCGACCAGCCGGTACCTCGGGTGGACGTGACGGTCTCTGACCGACCACGGGTTGAGGCTGGGAAGAGGTCCCCCAGGTCCCTCGACCGACGGTAACCAGCCTCGGCTGGTACCCAGCGGTTTGACGTGCCGCGAGGACGCTCACCGGTCTCACCGCGAAAGTGAGCTCTGCAGGTCACCTGACCGCCGCTCCCGGGACCGGGACCGGGCGGATACGGTAAACCAGCAGCAGCTCGTCTGACGCACGGGACTGGGGTCGACGTGCTCAGTCGAGCCGCTCGCCACAGGTGAGCGGCACGGAGGCCAGGCCTGCAGATCGATCCCCACCGCGGGTTGTGATCGGCTGCAGCCCCCCACGTACGCTGGTCCTGCAGCGAGCGGGGGGGAGCGTCAGGTCTGTCTCTCCACTACCTTCAACTTCCTCGGGCTACACCGGGAAGAGCGAGGTAGCTAGGAGTGATCGTGAGAGGTGCGCCGCTCCACGATCCCGTCACGACGCCGCACGTGCCACGTATGGTCTTAGGACCAACCAGGACGTACGTGCAAGTGATTGGAGGCGACCGTCAGGGGGGGGAGGGGGTAGCGTCAGTTCTGTCTCTCCGATACCTTCAACTTCCTCGGCATACGCCAGGAAGAGCGAGGTATATAGGAGTGATCGTGAGAGATGCGCCGCTCACGATCCCGTCACGACGCTGCACGTGCCAGGTATGGTCTTAGGACCAGCCAGGACGTACGCGCAAGTGATTGGAGGCAACCGTCAGGGATCTGTTGCTGGTCCTTCTTCTGAAGGAGGAGGGTCTTGGGAGCTGCTCTTGTTGGAGAGACTGGACGGTCCTACTCCTCCAAGACGCTGTAACTTCCGAGATTCAGAGTAACTTTACCCAGGTTATTGCACTGATTCGTCAGCACAACGACCTGGGGGAAGGATCGCCGCTCCCACCAGCAGAGCCCATGTCTCTGCTCGAGTCGTTTTGGGGCCCGAGAGGGAACCCAAACCGACGGTGGGTTTGCCGCGATCGGAGCTTGCCGATTCTGTCTTGAACCAGAGTCTCTCGTCTCCGGACAAGAAGGCTCTCTCAGTTCTGGCCGGTCGATCAAGCTACTTCCACCTCCTCTACTGCGACAGCGGCGTTTCTACGTGTCTTCGGACACCGTATTTAAATACTCCTTCGGTCCTCCTGAGAGATTTCGACCTCGACGAAGACGGTATCGGCTCTCTCCTGTCAGGTGTCGATCAGCCCCACCCAGACGACGTTCACAGTGGCGGCAGACCCTTACCTACAGTGAGAGTTCGTAATCCTCCTCGGGAAAATGTTTTCTCCTGACGATACGTTTTCCCAGACTCTGAGAGGCCATCGCCGCAAGGCGATGGCTGCTCCTAATCTTCTCCAACTGCTAGTTCCACTGGGAAGGCGAGCGAGTATCCAATTCCTCCCCCATTCCCTCTCTCCTTACGGCTACGAGGAAAGGGGAGGGATCCTACAGAGATATCTCTGTAGGATCCCACATTGGGGACTGCGCTACCGGGGGGACCTTCGGGTCCTACCTGACATAACCCCGCCCCGGTCGTTGAGGAGGGATCCTGCCCCATTCTCGATTTTTACGGAAATCGAGAGGACCACCAGCCGATGCGTTTGACGAATTCGGTGGGCGGTTTCGCAGACGACGTAGAATTCTACGGAATTTCTAGCGCATCAGATGTGTTCGAGTTTCTTAACGATCTCAAACACTTAGGCTGAGACCACGGTCCAAAGTTGAGCCGAGACGAGAATTCCACGATATGTTACACGATAAATCGGGAAACTCGCCTATGCTCGAATTACTGCGAATTTCTTTAGCATTAGGAAGAGATGCTGCTGAAGAAGACTATCTCACAGTAGGCGGACCAACCTGGAATAGAGAAGAACGGACGGGATATCCAGTTTGGCTTGAACTAGTTCTAGTATTCTGTTCACCATTGAAGCTTCCTCGAGGAAGGGACTTCTTCACTCTCTTTGAAAGAGACGAGTGTGTTCGATCTCCAATTCCTTATTTTGTTTTCTGAGGATAAGAATTCGGATGGATGATCGTTGTTCAGAATCCTACAAATATATACGTATATTAACTGCGACATGTGCTGCTAAGCAGTTGCAATGGGTCGAGTGTAGGCGCAATATCCTGGTTATTCTCCGGATTGCGACTTAGACGAGAAGTATTCTATTTGAACTGCAACTCGGGGTTGCTGCAACCTCCCAGGAGATTTCCAGTACAGTTTCAATTTAAATACTTTATGGTGTTGTTCACAACAACACATTTAAGCTTTTATTTATTTACCGAAATTCGTTCGCATAAATATAATGCTCGAGCATATCTTTTTATGTCGGTGGTTCTAGCAGACGCATTCCTTCTTTAGTTGGAAAGGATTACTGGCAATCAGGATGACGAGTCAGCGACAGCTACTGGTTATGAATTTCCCGAGGCATTTCAGTACCAGCTGCGCTTCAGATGGACGGTTGGTTATGTCTTCTCAACTGCTTGATGAATTACCAAACCGTATCTCTGGCCCAACAATCACGGACGTAAGTCTCTGAATTAACGGGGATTCTCTCATACCTGAAGACCATCTACTGCTGTGACGCTAGTATTTCATCGTCTTCGGTATTGCTGAGAATTTTAAACAGAGATAACTATACGACTCTCATCTTTTGCTTTACCGCCTGGAACAAATCTGTACTAGTCCTTGCTGCATCGATCTCGATAATGCGATTATTTTTGCTGAATCTGAGTTTGTCCTCAAAATATCTTGTATTCGGAGGTGTGCCAATTGTTCATTGTCACACGGATTAGTAGGCGTATGAAAGACATCGCCTACTCCCACAGCTGCCAGACTACTTCCAAACGTTCAGCCCATTTGAGAAGCAGTTCTTCAAGCGGCTCTCCCCTGTGGTTTCATTACTGAAGAACGCCCGCTTTCATTCACACCGGACAGCAATGAAATGGCAGTTAGGTTTCAGTCCATTTGTAAGCACAGTTTAGGAATCTGAGATTCCTTCTCTGATTCAGCGGGAAGACGTAGGTTGCATCATTGCTACCTTCGTTCTTCAACGTCACATAGTGTTGTTTCTCCTTAAGCTGAGATTTCAACGTTCTGAGATTTTCTTTGCCATGAGAGGGACCTCGGTCTTTTGAAGGCAAATTGACTTTCGCCTTTTGAGCTTATGCATTTAGAGAATCATCGCCTCGCCGTCCGGCATCGAGTGACTAAACAAATATCTATTTGTTTGGTCTCGCAGCATAACTCTTAAAGGAGAGAAGGTCACGTGGACTTACCCGGATGCTTGGAAACTTGCCTCTACTGATTCCGACCAGTCAGTTCGGCAGCTGTCAGAGCGCCCGAGTCAGTTACGAACTATGCTGTGACTTAGTTCGGTTGTTCCAGGAGCATCATTACTTCGTCTTAATAGCTTGTCAGTAATGAGTATCTGTACATAAACCAACGTCGAGAAGAGGGATAGGTCATACGACTATCCCTTCTTTTCGTCTTAGGTAACTGCACGACTTCTCTTGAGACGTCAAAGCACCAAGGGATGGGGATTTTTGACGGCTCGATTTGTTACCGATCTTCGTAGCTAGCGAAGACTTCAGAAACCCTTCGGTAAACTGGACGATTTGTTCGAGTCCTCACACTACCCTCCCTAATGGACTTCACCGCCTCCGATACGAAGGCTATGCTGCTTTGTCCTGTGAAGGCGCGACGGAGCTGTCTGAAGAAACTCGACAACCAGGATGAGTGTGGCCGCCTTTCATCATTCTCCGCGTTCCGCAAGAACTTCTCCGTGGCGCAGGTAGTGAAGCAGGGGCTGGTCAACGGACCGCATGCACCTCCTTCTACCTTCGGGCTATTGCCCCACAGTTCCTTGGATCTTTTTCCTTGGGAACCGTGGTGGTGCTCAACACGTTGTGTAGTTTAACCCAGACCCTGCAGGCTGAACAGCATCGAGTCCTGGTTGTGACCGTAAGAATGGTATGAGGAATGAGGTGTGACTGGGCTCCTCTGCCCATCTTTTTCTTACCTCTACCTCTGGGTAGAGGACACGGTCTTCACCTGCTGGTTAAGGACGAGATTGCAGGGAGCTACTCAATTAGAGCACCATCCTATTCCCTTTCAGTAGGGATAGGAGTAAATATCCACCACTCATCAACAAAGGGGGAGGAATCGAAGTGGATATCAACTTGGAACACCCATCATTTTATGATGTCTCGAGATGCAAACAGGAAACAAGTTCTTGCTGCTGGTACGAAGAGATACGCTTGCCTCTCTCTTAAGTACTTGGCCCAGAGGTTGACCATTGATCCTGCGGGTGCACAACCCGATCAATCGACATAAGGTTTGGATCCTCCTTCTCTTACGACCAGGAGCACTCACATGGGTGGCGAACACCAGTCTGTTCACCAAAAAGACTCAGATCCTCCCACCAGAAGGAGTCTTCCTATTGTTAAAGGACGAGGGTTGGTATTACGTATCGGAACTAAATGACAATTTGTCGAAAATTGATTTTTCCTAACTATACAAAACCTGAGGTCCTTTACATATAGACCACCTCCATGACACCCCTCAATCGGCAACTTTTGCATGGGCCATAAAGCAAAAAGTGATTCTCACCTCTCGGCGCGCGCACGATTCGCAAGCAGTAACTACCGTTCCCCCTTGTTCGAAGGCTTACGACCGTCCCAGCTGCCGCTAGTTACCTTCATATTGTAAAGGAACCCGTTTGATCTTAGTTAGGCAAAAATGCAATTTCGAACAAATTGTCATATTTACATATTATGTGATTAATTTGAAACTATTCGTTATTGAAAAAGTAACTCATCCTGACCAAATTTAAAGTAATTATTTTTCGGAATTAGAACGTTTTTAAGTCTGTATTATGACGTCAGGACATCGTGACTTTCGTACCAATTGTAAATGAATTGCTATACCAGCTTTCTTGCAGAAACAGTTTTTACCAGTTATCATGCAGATTGTTATCAGCGATTTCATGTAATTGTTATAATCGTTAATGCGCAAATATATCTTTATTATGTACTTGTTCCGACACGGCATACAAACCTTCGTCTTTACAATAGGAAGGTTCTTAGTGGCGATGGATAGGTCGTAAAGCTTTCGAACAAGGGGTTCGGTAGTTAAAAACTGCTTGTCCGACAGGGGAGGTAAACAAATCACTTGCTTTCGGCATCGCTTGGCGTGTAGACGTGTGTATCACGCTCTCCTGCCCGCTTCATCGTCGTTCTTTCGCATGGTGTGTTTTTCTCTTTTATTTATCTAGGAAAACTGAATTGTAGTACAATCATTTCATCTTATTCAATTGGAATTCCAATGTGAATAAAGGATTGGTTCTCCATGCCCTCCGATACCCGAGTGCCGGGATGAAGGGCGTAATTGCGGGAATTCATATTTCCCAGAAATGATCCTCGTATTGTGTATGCTCGGTGCCGAGGGCGGGAGAGCACTCGCTCCAAAGCTTATATTGTCCGATACGTAATACAACCCTCGGGTCATTTAACAATAGGAAGTAGCTAGCGGCAGCTGGAACGTCGTAAGCTTCGAACAAGAGGGAGAACGGGTAGTTAACTGCCTGGCGAGGTAAAAACAAATCACTTTTGCTTTCGGCCAGTGTGTGGAAGGAGGTGTTGCATCGCTTGCCGCTTTGTCGTTTGCTTGAGTTTGAGTATGCCTTCTCTTTCTGTATAAAGCAGAGTGGAATTTAAGACTTTTACAATTCTATTGATCTTGCAAGGAGTGAATGGAAGAAATGGAGGATATCACCGCGCCCTCCAGTCGCCGTTTAGAGTGTGTTCCCGGGCTGGAGGGGCGTAGATTGGAGGTTTTCAGGTCATTTCGTGACGTGACCCCCATGAGGTTTGTACTCGTTCGCCGGAGGGAGAGACGTGCTCCGCACACGAAACCTTGTGTCCTTGTATTAATTGGTCCGAGGCGCAGTGGTGCTGTCGCGGGGGGGGGGGGGGGGGGGGGGGGGGCGGGGGGGCGTCGGGGGGTGGGGGGGGGGGGGGGGGGGGGGGGGGGGGGGGGGGAGGGGGGGGGGGGGGGGGGGGGGGGGGGGGGGTGGGGGGGGGGGGGGGGGGGGTGGGTGGGTGGGGGGGGGGGGGGGGGGGGGGGGGGTGGGGGGGGCAGGAAGAGACTTAGGCCGCGCCGGCAGAAGTCATCGGAAAGTCCAGTGACTCCTTGGTGACGGACACTCGTCCTCTTTCCTGCCCCCGCCCAGCCCCCACGTTTCGCGCCTTCCCCTGAGGGGGGGGTAGCGGATCTTTTCCTCTATCGATCCGCGGTGTGGATGAGGGCGCCCGCTACCCGGACGTACATGCTGCTGTACTCGGGGTCTTCCTGTCCGCTCTGGGGGGGGTGTTTCTTACCCATGGGCGCGAGGAAGGCCCTCCAACTAACCCGACTATTGCTTCCGCAGCGGGGGCTGTGCCATCAACGCGAAGGACGACTTGGACAGGTGTGGAGTCGCTGGGACTGCAGGGAGTGCCAGCATCCAGGGGTTTGCTTCAGCGGTTGGCGGGGCGGAGGTGGTCACGCATGGTGCCGGTGACCACCACTACTACCACAAATAACGACACAGCGTATGAGAGCCCAACACATCTGGTATATACGCACCATATTAATGTCGGTGACACCCACGGTGGCTATACAAAAACCATTGCTGCCGTGCCAAGGAGGACGGTGCCACCACCACCTGGATTTTTTCCTTGCCGACCCCGGACTTCCGCTGGCCAAAGAAGTACCCCCTGACCTGCCGCCAGTGCCAAGGATTGACGGGTGACTGCAAGAAGGACGCCTGGCTCTCCCGTGGTACCTGCCGTGCCTGCCGTACCTTTGGCCGTTCCAGCTATCTTTTCCCTTTCAGATCGGCTTGGCACATTCATTCAGATGTTCCTGCCGTTCTGTGTTCCCGGACCTGTTCCCTTGTTGTTCCTGCGTGGTGTTGCTGTCAAGTCTCAGTTCTTTCCGGACAGGTGCATCGGGCCCTGTGCTTCGGCAACTGCCCCTGCTCCCTCTGGATGGAAGACCTTACGTCTGTTCTGCGGAGCCTGGCGAAGAAGAAGAGGAAGAGAAGAAGGTGTCGTCTTAGTTTCATCGTCTTTCTTCGTCGTTTGCTGCCTCTCCTTCCCTTGACTTCTAAGGCTAAACAGCCGAAAGAGAAGAAGAAGGCTGCTCCTCCCCCATAAGAAGACTCCTTCGGGAATCTTCTCAAGGGCCCGGCTCCCCTCAGCGAGCTGGGAGCTTCTCTGCTGGTCCTATGTTCCTCGGGAACGGGGCCCGTCGCTTCTTCTGCCAAAGAAGAAGTCGACGGGGACCAGAGGGACACCAGCCTCGGCTGGTGCGTCCTCACCTGGTGCTAGCGGTTCTGCCCCCTAAACCAGGTTCCGTCTCGGCGATTATCGTTCGCGACGAAGGCACCGACGTGGACGCCTCTTCCAAAGAGGACCGTCCAGCCAAGTTTTGCACGCCCGAGCTCGCTCGCCGTCAAGACAGCGGCGCGGAGCAGAAAGACTGGCGAGAGTCGTGCCCACGACTCTCGCCAGGCAGTGGACGCTCCGCAAGCGATCAACTGGCTGCTCGGGCTGACGTGACGGTCGCTGACCGTCCACGGGTTGAGGCGAGGAGGATAGTCCCCACGCCGCCGGTACCAGCCACTGCTGGTACGAGCGGTTTGACGCGCGAGAGGACGCTGGCCGGTTTCTCGACGCGACAGAGAGCCTAGCAGGATACCAGTCCGCCCGCTCCCGATGGGACCGGGCGGAGACGGAGTGACCAGCGGCAGCTCGCCTGACGCTAGAGATCGGTCTCGCGTTCTCAGCCGAGCCAATCGCCCCAGGCGAGCGGAGCGGCAAGGGCTAGGCCTGCTGCTCGACCGTCACCGCGGAGTTGACGAATCAGCAGCAGCCTTCCACGCCGCTGGTCCTGCCAGCGAGCGAGGGGGGAGCGTCAGTCTGCCTTCTCCCGTACCTTCAACTCCTCAGGATATACCGGGCGGAGCGAGGTACCAAGGAGCGATCACGATGAGGTGGGCGCTCGTGACCCAGCTATGACGCAGTACGGCTCAGGCACGGTCTTAGGACCGACCAGAACGTCACGCGCAAGTAGTTTTCTTTTTTTTTGAGCGACAGTCAGGGGTCTGCGTGTTCCTCCTTCTGAAGGAGGAGTATCGAGGGATATGCTTCTTGCTGGAGGGACTGGACGGTCCTACTCCACAAGACGCCGGTAACGCTGAGATACAGAGAACTTCGCAGAAGGTCATAAGCTGATGCGTCTGCATAAGACACTTGCGGAAGGATCGCCGCTACCACCAGGCAGAGACCCACGTCACGGCTCGAATCATTTTGGTGGTCCCAAGAGGGAGCCCAAAAGTGTGGGGTTGCCACGGATCGGAGCTTGCGGACTCGGTCCTGGAAGTGGAGAATCTCGTCTCCGCGACGGGAGGACCGCTAAAATCCGGACGGTCCTCTAAGCTGCTTTCCTCCTCCTCTACAGCGGCAAGACGGCGATTTTACGTGCCATCGGAAGAACCGATACTGCCGAAACAGGTTAACCCGGAGTTAGCGAGGCTGACTCCGGTGTGTCCCTGCAGCAGCTCCTGTCGGAGAACCTATGGTTCTCGCAGCAGGAAGGGCAATTGCCCGGAATCTACCGCTAGGCAGCATTCCAGGCAGTTTTCCTGGTTGGATTTGTGGTCCCTCACCAATATCCAAAGTAGCGGCCGGCTCTGGGAGTTCTGCTCTCGAAGACGCCGCTTTCTTTCAGGAGACTGTGCCCGTCTGGAGGAAGTAGCAACCTCTTACCTCGCCATCAGACGCTAACCTGGGGCCAACTTGGTTCTTCGACGTAGGGACGCAGTCCTCTTACCCGAGTGACCAGGGGGCGGGCGTGAGTGAGGCGGCACTCGGGCTACGAAAATGGACCTCTTAGGAGTTCCCCAGCTCTCTTTCCTGGAGAGATGGGTGGACGCTGCGGTGGACCAGGCGGCGCACTGACGAGAGTGACCGCTTAGTTCCACGGAAGTCTCGAGGTTTCTGGGCAACCTCGAGTAACTGCGGCCAAACCAAAGACTGGCATAGCGCTTCCACCCGGCGGCGAAGACGGTTGCAACGTCCAAAAACCCAGAGTCGGAAGACTCCAGTTGTTTCAAACTTCATGCTAGAGGAGGGCGAACCAGCCCTCCTCCCAGCCCTCATTTCCACCGAGGAGGGCTGGAAAGAAGTCGAACAGAGGAGGGAGGCTCCCCACCCCCCCCAGGGACGGCGTTCCCCTCACTGCTGCCGGAAAGTGGGGGGGTGCCTAGCGAGCCATGGGCGACTTGCAGCTCCTACGCGCCGAGAACTGGATAGTAGACGTCCTCGGGAGGGATATCTACTACCCTTCGAGTCTCGGCCCCCCCTCATCTCCAAACCGAGTCCATCTACGACTTATGTCCGGGGAATCAGCAAAGGACAACGCTCTTCGACAGGAGATCAAGACCATGCTGGCGAAAACGAGCTGTAGGAAATCGTGGAGGACCAGTCACCGGGCTTTTACAGCCGCCTCTTCCTAGTGTGAGAAGCATCGGGGGGCGCTGGCGTCCGGTGATAGACATCTCTCCCCTGAAACGTTCGTTCGCACGACGGGTTCACGATGGATGTCGGCACGCTCAGTGCTCGATTCAATCAGGGGAACGATTTCATGCTTTCAGTGGACCTGAAGGCGCGTATTTTCAAATACCCATCCATCAGTCCTCCAGAAAGTACCTCCGCTTCAATCTCGACGGGACGGTGTTGTACCAATTCAGGGCTACTGTGTTTCGTCTCTCAACGCCCCACAGGTGTTCACGCGAGTGTTCACTTGGTGTCGGCTTGGGCCCATTCGGAACGGGAGATACGTCTTCTGAGGTATCGCGCCGATTGGCTAGTCCTGGCGAGCTCCCGCTCGCAGTTTGCTACAGGACAGAGGATCGATTCCTCAAGTTTTGTCGCGATCTGGGGATCGTTGAAAACTACGAGAAGTCCGACCTCGACCCAAGCAGAAGATGAAGTACCTGGGTATGTGGAGACACCGGTAGCAGGGCATAGTCTTTCCCGCAGACTTGCGTATCAGCAAATTCAGGGAGGCAGCCGGCGGTTCCTGTATCGCGCAGGAACAGGCAGACACGAGCAATGGCAAGTCTGATCGGCCATCTGGCGGCATCGAGAAGATAGTCCCTCACGGGCCGTCTTCACCTGGGTCTCTCCAGTGGAGACAAGGGAAGTTGGTCTCAGGCCAAGGATCCCTCCTTACTTTCCGTGGCTAATCACGACAAGGTGAGGCAGGGACCTAGCTGGGGCCTCGACGACAAGAACCTCTTAAGAGGAAAGTGCCCATACGCACTCCCCCCCCGGAGATTGCTTTGTTCTCAGACGCATCGACCGAGGGATGGGGCCGCACACCTGGAGGAGTTGCTGACTGAAGTGTGTGGGACCGTCACGAGAATCACTTCACCTCAATGTCCTGGAACTCAATGCGGGTTCAACGCTCTCAGAGTTTCAGGACCCTTGGTGGGACATCAGTGGTGTTGATGTGCGACAACACCACGTAGTGGCATATGTAACAAGCAGGGGGGGCTCACTAGTGTCTGTTCGCTCCATCAGTTGACGGGGCAGGTTGCACGAGTGGGCCACGGGCTAACTCGAATAGAGCTGTCCAGCACGCTACATTCCAGGCAAGAGGAATGTAGTAGCAACAAGCTCAGCAGTCGGGATCAGGTGATAGGAACGAATGGTCTCTACACCAAGACGTGGCGAAAGGCCTCTTCAACCTGTGGGGGGCGACGGTCGTAGAACTGTTCGCCACCCGGACAACAGAAAACTTCAGGTTTTCTTTTTCAGCTGTGACGTACCCATGGGCAGCTGCAGAGGGACGCTCGCCAACACCCCTGGGACAAACCTCTTCGCGTACGCCTTTACTCCATTCTGTCTGATTCGAAGGGTATCAGTCCGAGCGCCTGGGTCAATCCCAATCTCAGAATGATCCTGGTGGTCCAAACGGCCACAAGCCGTTTGTATCCGGACCTGCTGGCTCTTCTTGCGGACGCACCGAGAAGCTACCATTGGACAACGTCTAGCCCAGCCACACGTAGAACGGTACCACCAAGCAGTCCAGTCCTTCAACTTCACGGCTGGCTGTTATCCACCATTCTCTTCGCGAACGATGAGCTTTTACTCGTTAGCGCGACTAGCAAACAGAGATGCTGGACACGTCCGGACGGTCCTCTGCAGCTGTGTACCAGGAAGTGGGCAGTCTTCTGTGGTGGTGTCGTTAGACAGGGTCTGTCTCCTCGTCAGGAGCCACTCTTCAGCAGGTAGCGGATTTCCTCGTTGTTTCTTCGCCGAGGGAGAAGCTCCTCTCAGTACCCACAGTTAAGGGAATATAGAGCCGCCCTGGCTCTCGTCCTAAAACTGAGGGGACTGGACATCTCGATTCGTTCGAGAATATCCTTGCTAATGAGGAGCTTCGAAAGGTCTTGCCCACCCAGGGAACTCAGGCCCCCTGCGTGGATGTGACTCTCGTACTTAGGAGTTTGACTCGAAGACCCTTCGAGCCACTCCGAGAGTCGTCAAGCAGGGATCTGACCCTCAAGACCCTCTTCTGCTGGCCTGCACGGGCGAAGAGAGTAGGGAATACTGGCCTTTCTTATGGATGTTAACATACAGAGGTGGGGATCTGTGACGACTCGATTTCGTCCGAACTTCGTACGCTTAAGGACTAGAATCATCGACCTGACGGACAGGTTCGAGTTCTTTCACGGTCCCCTCCCTCCTGGACTTCACCGATAATGATGCGGATGAGATGATGCTTTGTCCTGTGAGGGCGTTACGGCGCTTATCTGAAGAGAACTCGCCTCTCGAGGCTGTTTGCTGAGTGTCGACGCCTCTTCGTTAGCACTGGGGTTACCAAAGAAAGAAAAGTCGCCAATGAACACCTTTCTTTCTGGCTGGTGAGGTGATCAGGAGGAGGCGTACGAAGCTTGATGTAGCGACGACATCCGTACGCTCCGTCGAGAGCCCACGAAGTCAGAGGATATCGGACCTCCTTAGCGTTCCGTAGAACATCTCCGTGGCGCAGGTCCTGAAGGCAGGTGTCTGGGCCAAACCAGACCACCTTCACGTCCTTCTAACTTCGGGATATTGCCCACAAGTCCTTGGATAACTTTTTCTGGACCTGTGGTGGCTGCTCAACACTTTGGTAGCTTTTACCCAGCACCCCGAGCAGGCAGTAAACAGCATCGATTTCGGGTATGATGGGAGAATGAATGCTAGGTCGAATGAGGAGAGTGGACTGGGTCTCTTCACCATCTTTTTCTAACCTCTAACTGTGGGCAGAGTGATAAGGTCGTTACCTTGCGGAGAAGGGAGCAGTGCAGGTAGCTATTCAACAGCGCCCCATCTACCTCTTTAACTAGAGATAGGAGTAAATATCCACCACTTCTCCAACAAGGGGGAGAAAGTGATGCCGAAATGAGACAAACCCATTACTTACATTTGCTAATGATAGGAAAAAGTTCTTAACATGCTGGTACAAAAGAGATAAGCTTGCCTCTCTCTTAGACTCGGCCCAGAGGTCTTGACCATTGATCCTGCGGTGCACACCCCCGATCAATTCGGACAGAAAAAGGGGCTTGGATCCCTCCCTCGCTCTTACGACCAGGAGGCATTCAGGGATGGACGAAACACCAGTCTGTTCATCAAAAAGGACTCAGATTCATCCCACAGAAGTGAGGTCTTCCTATGTTAAAGGACGAGGGTTTGTATTACGTATCGAACAAATGACCAATTTGTCGAAAATTGCATTTTTCCTAACTATACAAACCTGAGGGTCCTTACATATAGTCCCTCCTCATGCCACCCCACTCTGCGTATTTTGCCTGGGCCAAAAGCAAAAGATGATTTGTTACCTCCCAGACGCGCGGCGCGCGACGACCGGACAAGCAGTTAACTACCGTTCTACCATTGTTCGGAAGCTTACGGACGTTCCAGCTGCCGCTAGCTACTTCCTATTGTTAAAGGACCTCAAGGTTTGTATAGTAGGAAAAATGCATTTTCGATCAAATTGTCATTTTGGTTGGAAATGTGTAGATGAAAACGTAAGTAAGTAACACTTTTCATTATTTTTTTTGAGTTGACTGTATGCTCGTTGCCGAGTGACTGCGCTCGGAACGAAAACGTATTCGTATGGAAGTGGAATCGCAAGTACAGTATTCTTTTCCATTTCACTATATTTAATTTTGATTGTATCAATATCAGTTGTTCCGGACACGGCATACACAACCTCGGTCCTTTTACAATGGAAGGTACTAGCGGCAGCTGAAGGTCGTAAGCCGTTCGACCAAGGGGTTTCGGTAGTTAACTGCTTGTCCGACAGATGCGCGCTTGCGCCGCGACTGGGAGGTAAACAAACACTTTGCTTTGGCCTCACAGCGAGTGGAACGTGTAGTGTTCACGCTCTCTGCCGCTTTCTCGTCGTTTGCTTTCATGAGTATTTGGTGGTTTGTGTCGTGAACATTTGTAAAGTAACAATCATTTCCTCTCTTATTTCTTCAATTGTTGAATTGTCAATAATGAATCTCACGCCTCGCTACCCCACGGAGACTATGCACGGGTACCGAAGGCGTAAATGCGGAAAGTTCCGCTCATTCCCGGAAATTGACCCACATATTTGTGGCGCCCCCCCCTGGGTCGGGGGCGCGAATGCACCCGAGCCGGAGCCCGTGAAGTATGTTTCTAATGGTCGGAGGCGCAGTGGACTTGTTACGAGGGCAGGAAGAAGCGAAGGCTCCTGCAAAGGAGTCGCGGGAAAGCTCTCCCGCGGGACTCCGTTGGTTACGGACACTTCGTTCTCTTTCCTGAGCCGCCCGCGCAGCTCCCCCGTTTGGCGCCTTCCCCTTTCGGGGGGGGTCTAGGTCCTTTTCCTCACCGCCTGTCGAGTGTGGAGGATGGGCGCTAGATACCCCGGAATGTCGAGTTGTACTCTAGGGTCTTACCTATCCGTTCGTCCTATCGCGCGAGCGTGGTAGAGGATCCTGCTAATAACCCGACTTTTGCTTCCTAGGTGCGGGTGCCGCGAAGGACGGACCTCGGACAGGTGTGGCATCGTTGGGGCTGGCAGGGCGTGCCGACGTGTCCAGGGGCTGCTCTACCATCTCGTGGCTCTGTGGCGGTCACGCATGCTACGGTTACGACCACCACCACGACCTTACAAGCCTGGCTATGCTTCACATCATCACCTGGTGTACACCCCGCACGCGGTCCTGTCACACCAACTACATCGGTGCGGGGGCCAGTCGCCCGTACCCAGGGGAGTGTGATTGCCTGCCGCCTGGTTGCCGTGCTGCCGCGACCCTGGGGGGACTTCGTGTGCCCGAAGAGCTCGATCCCTGTGACCTCCCACCAGTTACCAGCTGTCTGTGCCGCTGGTCCGTTTCCCAGCCTGCCGTACTGCCGTACATGCCAAGCCGCTGTTAACGGACGGACGTTTGCGACACTGCTGCCGTTTTCCTGTACCTGATCCTGCCGTATCACTGCTGTCCTGTGATGCCTGCACTGCTGGACGTTGTTCCTGTTCTGGCTCCGCTGCTCCCGATGCTGATCTGTTCGGGACAGGTGACGTCCGGGCCCTGTTGTTCGGCAACAGCGAGCCCCGGCTCCGCTCTGGATGACAGATCTGACTATCGGTTTTCCTGAGGAGGTTGACGAAAAAAAGAAGAAGAGGAGGAGTGTCGTCGTCGTCTTCATCGTCTCTTCGTCGTTGTCGCGTCTGCCGCCTCTTCCCCCTTCTTCTTCTAAGGCTCCCCCGCCTAGAAGAAGAAGGTCGCCTCCCCCCCCCCTAAGAAGTCTCCTTCGGGAACTTCTAAGGTCCCCGTCTCGCTCTGGTGAGACGGGGTAGTTCTTCCGCTGGTCACCCTGCTCCTTTGGGGGGCAGGGACCGTCTCTTCTTCCGCAAGGAAAAAGAAAGATACGGGGACCAGAGGAGTGCCGGTAATACCGGCACTTCCTCACCTGCTGTCGTGGTTCGACCACGACAGCAGGATCCGTCTCGGGCCTCTCGTTCAGCGAGAGCGAGGTACCGACGTGTACGGTGCCTACCAGCGACCGTGCAAGCTAGGAACCAGACCTCTGAGCCAGCTCAGCCGCAGGTTCACGGCCACGGAGCGGAAGACTGGTGACAGCCGCTCACGTGACTAATCACCCGACCAGCTCTGCTCTCGCGTTGCGAGCAGCTGGCTACCCGGCGCGACGTGCGGTCCATTGACCGGCCACGGGCTGAGGCTGGGAAGAGTCTACCCCGTCGCCGGCGCCAGCCACGGCTAGGTACCAGCGACGTGACGCGCCGTGAGGATACGCCACGGTCTCACCGGACAGTGGAAGCTCGCCGGTGCGCCTGACCGTCACTCTCACAGAAAGCGATCGGTACGGCAACCACACAGCTCCTCCTGACACACGAGACCGGGCCGCTGTTCTCGGTCCAGACGTTCTCCACAGCGAGACGGCATCGGACTAGGCCTGCAGCTCGGATCGCCAACCGCGGGTTGACGATCGCCTGCGTTTCCAAGCCACTGGTTCTGCCAGCGAGCGAGGATGGAGCGTTAGTCTGGCCTTCCCATACCATTCAACATCTCGGGTTACACCGGGGAGGGGCGAGGTATTGAGGACGTTGATCGTGAGGGAGTGCGCCCCTCAGGATCCCACCACGTCGTCCTACCTACCAGGCACGGTTCTCGACCAGCCAGGCGTAGCACAAGGTGTTGGAGGAGACCGAGGGGTCTGTCGCTGTTCCTCCCCTCGAGGGGAGGAGGGTCCTCGGGGATGCTCCTGTTTGAGGGACTGGATGGTCCGACGCCGCAGGACGCAGTCACTCCTGAGAGCCAGAGAACTTTGCCGAGGTTATTGCGCTGATTCGTCCGCCACAACGAACCTCGCGGAAGGATCGCGCTCCCACCATCCGAGACCACGTCCCGGCTCGAGTCGTTACTGGGGCCCGAAGAGGGAACCCAGACCGACGGTGGGTTTGCCGCGTCCGAGCTTGCCGACTCGGTGCTGGACAGGTAGAATCGCTTGTCTCCGGGCAAGAACGGTTCTCTCAAGTCTGGCAGGTCGAGCAAGCTGCTTCCACCTCCTCTGCTGCGACAGCGGCGTTTTTACGTGCCATCTGAGGACCCGATGCCGCCCAAACAGGTGAACCCGGAGTTAGCCAGGCTGACTCCGGGTGTGTGTCTGCAGCAGCTCCTGTCTGAGAACCTATGGTTCTCGCAGCAAGAGGGGCACTTGGCCTGGAATCTACTGCCATGGCAGCTTTCCAGGCCGTCTCCTGGTTAGATCTGTGGTCCCTCACAGTATCTAAGGTCGCAGCCAACTCCGGGGGAATTTCTCCCGAAGATGACTCGGCCTTTAGGAGACTTTGCCAGTCTGGGGAAGAGCCATCTCCTTCCTTGCCCACCAGACGGTGAACCTGTGGGCCAACCTGGTTCTCCGACGTAGGGACGCTGTCCTTACTCGGGTTTCCAGGGCGGCCGGGCGCGTGAAGCGGCGTTGGGACTTCGCAACGGACCTTTACGGAGTTCCACGTCTCTCTTCCCAGGAGAGATGTGTGGACGCTGCGGTGGACAGACGGCGCATGACGACAGTGACGTCTGGTTCACCAGGCAGTCTCGAAGGCTTCTGGGCAGCCTCGGACTGCGGCCAAGTCTAAGAGCTCGGCTAGCGCTTCCTCGGTGGCTAAGACGGTAGCTGCGTCGAAGCCCCGGGGAAAGACTCTGTCTTCTTCGACTTCTACAAAGGGGAGCCGTAACCAGCCCTCCCTCCCAGCCCTCCTCCTACCCGTGGAGGCTCTGGGAAGAAGTCGAAGAAAAGGGGGGAAACGCTAGGGACGGCGTTCCCCCTCACCTGCTGCCGGAAGTGGGGGGGTGCCTGGCCAGCCATTTGGGCAACTGGCAGCGCTATGGCGCCAAGACCTGGATTGTAGATGTCCTTCGGGAGGGATATCTATTACCCTTCGAATCTCGGCCACCCCTCACCTCCAAACCCGGTCCAACAGCAGTCGTACGTTCCAGGGTCATCGAAGGACGTAGCATTGAGACAGGAGATCAAGACCATGCTGAGCAAGAGAGCTGTAGAAATCGTCACGGATCAGTCACCGGGCTTTTTACAGTCGACTCTTCCTGGTGGAAAAGTCTACGGGAGGCTGGCGCCGGTGATAGATCTCTCCTCTGAACCGGTTGTTCGCCAGACCCGGTTCACGATGGAGACGGCACGTTCAGTGCTCGACTCCATCAGGGAGAGAACGATTTCATGCTTTCAGTGGACTTGAAGGATGCGTATTTCCAAATACCCATTCATCAGTCCTCCAGAAAGTACCTCCGCTTCATCCTCGACGGGACGGTGTACCAGTTCAGGGCACTTTGCTTCGGTCTCTCAACCGCCCCCACAGGTGTTCACGCGAGTGTTCACTCTGGTGTCGCTTGGGCCCATTCGCACGGGATACGTCTGATGAGGTATCTCGACAATTGGTTAGTCCTGGCGAGCGGGCTACAGGACAGGGATCGACTGCTCGGAGTTCTGTCGCGATCTGGGGATCGTTGTGAACTTCGAAAGTCCGATCTCGAGCCCAAGCAGAGGATGAAGTACCTGGGTATGCTGATCGACACGGTAGCAGGGCGAGTCTTCCCGCAGACTCGCGGATCAGCAGATTCAGGGAGGCAGCCAACCAGTTCCTGTCTCGGCAGGAACAGGTAGCTCAGCGATGGCAAGTCGTGATCGGACACCTGTCGTCACTCGAGAAGTTAGACCCTCACGGGCGTCTTCACCTGCGGTCTCTTCAGTGGAGGACTAAAGGAGAGTTGGTCACAGGCGACGGATCCCCAAGCTTTCCAGTGTCACTGACACCGGAGGTGAGGTCAGGACCTAGCCTGGTGGCTGGACGACAGGACCATCTTAAGAGGAGTGCCTCTGCGCACTCCCCCCCCCCCCCGGCGGACATGCAGCTGTTTCAGACGCATCGACCGAGGGATGGGGTGCACACCTGGAGGAGTTGCTGACTTCAGGAGTGTGGGACGAGAACGACAAGCACCTTCATCAATGTACTGGAACTCAAGGCAGCGTTCCTCTCTCTCCAAGAGTTCCAGGACCGCTTGATGGGACACTCAGTGGTGTTGATGTGCGACAACACCACGGTAGTGGCCTACGTCAACAAAACAGGGGGGCCTAGTGTCTCTCCCGTTGTACCAGTTGACTCGGCAGGTGCACGAGTGGGCCGAGGCACACTCAATAGAGCTGTCGGCACGCTACATTCCAGGGAAGAGGAATGTAGTAGCAGACACGCTCAGCCGTCGGGATCAGTGATAGGGACCGAGTGGTCTCTACACCAGGACGTGGCGGAAAGGCTCTTCAACTGTGGGGGCGACCAGTCGTGGATCTGTTCGCCACCCGGCACAACAGGAAGCTCCAGGTGTTCTTCTCGGCCGTGCCGGACCCATGGGCAGCTGCAGAGGAGCTCTTCAACACCCGTGGGACAACTCTTCGTCTATGCCTTTCCCCCGGTTCAGCCTGATTCGCAAGGTGATCAGTCGAGCACTGGTCACCCCGAATCTCAGGATGATCCTGGTGGCTCCCAAATGGCCACAGGCCATTTGGTATCCGGACCTGCTGGCTCTTCTCGCAGAGAACCGAGAGAGATTCCCCCTTGGCACAACCTTCTCGCCCAGCCACAAAGTCGAGCGGTACCACCGAGCAGTCCAGTCCCTACGTCTTCACGGCTGGCTGTTATCCACCATCTCTTGCGAACGAGAGGCTTTTCTCGTAGCGCAGCAACAGAGATGGCTGGAAACGTCCGTCAGTCCTCTGCAGCTGTGTACCCAGGGGAAGTGGGCCGTCTTCTGTGGTTGGTGTCCGTAGACGGGGTCTATCTCCTCTCAGAGCCACTCTTCAGCAGGTAGCGGATTTCCTCGTTTTTCTTCGCCGGAGAGAAGCTCCTCTCAGTCCCCACAGTCAAGGATACAGAGCCGCCCTGGCTCTCGTCCTGAAACTGAGGGGATTGGACATCTCGAACTCGTTCGAGATCTCCTTGCTTATGAGGAGCTTCGAAAGGTCTTGCCCACCTAGGGAACTCAGGCCCCCTGCGTGGGATGTGGACTCTCGTCCTTAGGAGTTTGACTCGAACGCCGTTCGAGCCAATCCGAGAGCCGGCAGACAGGGATCTGACCCTCAAGACCCTCTTCGTGCTGGCCCTGGCATCGGCGAAGAGAGTAGGGGAACTTCATGGTCTTTCCTATGATGTACGACACTCCAGGGGATGGGGATCTGTGACGCATCGATTTCGTCCCGAACTTCGTTGCGAAGACTCAGAAACCGTCGGTCCCTGACGACAGGTTCGAGTCCTTCACGATTCCCTCCCTAATGGACTTCACCGATAATGATGCGGATGAGATGCTGCTTTGTCCTGTGAGGGCGCTACGGCGCTATCTGAAGAAAAACTCGACACCTCAGGCCTGAGTGTCGACGCCTCTTCGTTAGCACCGGGGGGTGTAACCAAGAAAGAAGTATTCCAAGAATACTCTTTCATTCTGGCTGCGTGAGGTCATCAGGAGGGCGTTATGAGGTGCTGATGGTAGTGACGACATCCGTACGTCCCGTCCGAGAGCTCACGAAGTCAGAAGTATTGGCCCCTTGTTGGCGTTTCGTAAGAACTTCTCCGTGGCGCAGGTCCTGAAGGCAGGGGTCTGGTCTACCAGACTACCTTTACGTCCTTCTACCTTCGGGATATTGCCCACAGGTCCTTGGATACCTTTTCCTTGGGTACCCGTGGTGGCTGCTCAACAAGTTGTGTAGCTAACCCAGACCCTCGCAGGCTGAAACAGCATCGAGTCCTGGTGTGACTGTGTGGATGGATGTGTGAGTGAGTGAGTGACTGGCTCCTCTTCCCATCTTTTTTTTTCCTCCTCCTCTACCTGTGGGCAGAGGGCCACGGTCGTCACTACGCCCTGGATGAGGACGAGATGCAGGTGAGCTATATGACAGAGGCCCCATCCTATCCCTTTCACTAGGGATAGGAGCAGAATATCCACCACTTCCTCCTACAAGGGGGGGGAAGTGGATGCCTACAAGAGTCAAACCCGCCATGACTTTATATTTGCTCCTGTACAGGAACAAGTTCTTACATTGCTGGTACGAAGAGATACGCTTGCCTCTCTCTTAGTACTCCGGTCCAGAGGTCTGACCATTGATCCTGCGGTGCACACCCCGATCAATCGGACAGAGGCTTGGATCCCTCCCTCGCTCTTATGACCAGGGAGACTTCCAAGGTTGGGCGAACACCAGTCTGTTCACAAAAGACTCAGATTCCTCCACCAAGAAGTGAGTCTTCCTATTGTAAAACAAAGGACCGAAGGTTTGTATGGCGTGTCGGAACAAATGACAATTTGTCCAAAATTGCATTTTTCCTAACTATACAAACCTGAGGTCCTTTTACACATAGCCCCACCTCATGCCACCCCTCACTCTGCAGTTTTTGCTTGGGCCAAAAGCAAAAGTGATTTGTTTACCTCCCAGTCGCGCCGCGCGCGCCTGTCGGACAAGCAGTTAACTACCGAACCCCTTGTTCGAAAGCTTACGACCTATCCAGCTGCCGCTAGTACCTTCCTATTGTAAAAGGACTCAGGTTTGTATAGTTAGGAAAAATGCAATTTTGGACAAATTGTCATTTTTTGGATCAGTTCCGCTCTTACCCGGAATTGATCCTTTTTCCCCTTTTTTTTAGTTGATTTTTGAGTTTTGAAATCGAAGTCGCAAGCGCAGTATTCTTTTTCATTTTCATATATATTTTGATTGCATCAATTCCTTATGGATCAAGGTTTCCGTTCATAATCGGACAGAGGCTTGGATCCCTCCCTCGCTCTTACGACCAGGGAGGCATTCCAAGGTTGGGCGAACACCAGTCTGTTCACAAAAGACTCGGATTCCTCCCACCAAGAAGTGAGTCTTCCTATTGTAAAAGGACCAAAGGTTTGTATGCCGTGTCGGAACAAATGACAATTTGTCCAAAATTGCATTTTTCCTAACTATACAAACCTGAGGTCCTTTTACACATAGTCCCACCCCTCACTCTGCAGTTTTTGCTTGGGCCAAAAGCAAAAGTGATTGTTTACCTCCCAGTCGCGCGCGCGCCTGTCGGACAAGCAGTTAACTACCGAACCCCTTGTTCGAAAGCTTACGACCTATCCAGCTGCCGCTAGTAACCTTCCTATTGTAAAAGGACCTCAGGTTTGTATAGTTAGGAAAAATGCAATTTTGGACAAATTGTCATTTTTTGGATATATGAAGATGTTTTACTGCCGGGTTACCACTGTAGTGTGACGCAATTGCTTTCGCTCCCTGGGCCTCTTGTCTGTTTTCGCACCATAAGAAATTAATGGGGCCGAATTTGCAATGACCTGAAAGTCGTTAAAAAAGGAAAGTGAGCATCGAGGAGCATATGTTTTGATTGAGAAAAATATAATTTTATGCAATATAGCTAGTTCGTAAAAAATACTTGATTACAAAAAACTTGAATGACAACTAAGCAGCATACCTACTATGGGTTTCAGAGTCTGTGCAAGCACGTTTTTTGGCAATATTTCTGTAACGAACACTTTTATCGGAACAAGATTTTGCTATGGTGTATTACACCCAGTGCCGGAATTTATAAGGGTATCACGAATCACTAATTGTAAAGAATAACGACACTTGTTCTTTTACCAAGAGACAAAAACTCCATTATCCAGAAATGGATACAAACACGGTAGTAAAAAGCTCCACCTACCCTCTTCCCCCACCTCCACCGCCACCCCCGTCCTTCTTCCTTCCCTTCTCTCTCTCTGAAAGTTGCTTCAGTTGTTCTGAGACGTAATACAAACCCTCGGTCCTTTGACAAAAGGAAGTAGCTAGCGGCAGCTGGAATGGTCGTAAGCTTTGAACAAGGGAGAACGGTAGTTAACTGCTTGTCCGACAGTGCGCGCGCCGCGCGCCTTGGAAGTGAAGAACCACTTTTGCTTTCGGCTGCATGTGTGGAGGACGTGTTCGTCATCGCTCTCTGCCCGCTTCATCGTTGTATGCTTTGTTTATATTGTGTTTTCCACTACTGGTTTGTTTGGTTTGAAAATGAAATTGTAAGTACTCTGTTTTCATTTTCATTAATTAAATTATGGGTCAAGAAATGGAGCCATTGCCATAAATGCGGCGGTTTCCGCTCTTTTCCCGAAGTTGATCCTCATGAATAATGTTCTCGGTGCCGAGGGCGGGAGCGCGCTCGTGCCGAATCGTTTATTTCTGGGAGACCTTCCGTAGTGGTGCAAGAAGCAGAAGGTTTCTTCATCCAGTACCTCTGTGACCCAAATTGCAGACTTCCTCATGTATTTGAAGAAGGAAGCAGGTTTCTCAAATCAAATGGTCAAAGGATACAGAAGTATGCTGGCCGCGGTGTTTAGACACACAGGCTTAGATATTTCCAATGACTTGGATCTTAGAGACCTCCTCAGGTCTTTTGAAACAAGGAAGGAGCGTCAATGCAGAGCCCCTTCTTGGAATCTGGATATCGTACTGAAGTTCTTAGGCACTAATAAGTTTGAGCCTATAAGTAAGGCGTCTTTGAGAGATATCTCGAAGAAGACCATCTTTTTAGTTGCTTTGGCCACGGCTAAAAGAATTAGCGAACTTCAGGCGATTAATAAAGATATAGGCTGGAAACACAACAAGGAAGTGTGTACGTTCCAGGAGGACTTCTTAGCCAAGAACGAGAACCCATCTAATCCTTGGCCAAGGTCCTTTAAAATTATGGGTCTGTCCGACCTTGTGGGTCAGGAACAGGAAAGAGTTCTTTGTCCAGAAAGGGCTTTGCTCCATTATATGGAAAGAACCAAAAGTATTAGAGGCACCTCAGGATCTTTTTGGTGTTCAGTGAAGAGCCTAGTAGACCCATGACGAAATGCTATCATCCTCTTCCTAAGTGAACTATTTAAAGAAGCACATATGCTTTGCCAAGAGGGAAGCTTCGGACTACTTAAAGTCAAGGTGCACGAAGTTAAAGCGGTAGCTACGTCATTAGCATTCAAGAAAAATATGACCCTCAAGAATTTGATAGAGACGACATTTTGGAGGACCAATTCAGTTTTTTGCCTCCCATTATCTAAGAGACGTCAAGACAACTTTTGACAACTGTCAAACGTTGGGCCCTTATGTGTCCTCAGGGGCAGTATTGGGCAAAGGAGTTTCCACCCCATAACCTACTTACATGCTAGGGGGTTTTAATTTTAGGTTAGGTTTATAGTGTTTTTATGGTTGTCTGAGAGGGTATATTCCCTCTTCAGTCTTTGAAGTCGATTTGTTAGTGGTGGTGTGTGTGTGTGTGGTTCAGGTGGTCTAACAATTCCTAGCGTGAATGCCCGTGGTAAGAGAGGGCTAGGGTTTTCTGTCAACGCATTGGCCACGTCCAGTTGTCAGACCCTTTTGATAGCTTCTTCAACATTCAGGTCACGTCCTAGTTGAGAGCTACTAAGGTTAAGCAGGCTAAGAGGCAGGACCTATGAAGTCAGCTACCTTAGCAGGTAAGGAACCAAGGAGTACTTTAAAATTTATTTTAAGTTTTAAACTCTAATGATGTTGCTGTCTTTGACCCACCTCCAAATGTGTCAATCAGCTATATATATACCTGTTAGGTAAGTGTTTAGGGTGAGCGAGTCAGAATGCTCTGACATCCCCTTTTTATTTTTCTCTGGTAATGTTAGCATTATTTACCTTAGAAATATGAACTGAAAGGATATTTCACTGGGCGACATGGGCCCTTGCCCAGAAATAGATTTTTCCTTCGTCAAAATCCCTTTATTATGATATAACAAAGTTTCATGTATACTTACCTGGCAGGTATATATAATTAAATTCCCACCCTCCTCCCCTCAGGAGACAGGGTTCAGAGAAAATCTGATGAAAATGGGAATGGTTCCGAGCGCCAGCACCACGGGAACGGGGTGGCGATCACCTGAACTACCAGTGATCTAGCGGTTGCCGCAAGTTTTGAAAATTCTGCCAGTGCGACAGAGGGTATAGCTATATATATACCTGCCAGGTAAGTATATACATGAAACTTTGTTATATCATAATAACGTCATATTTTCTTGTAAAAATTGTGATTTCATACAATCAACTTACCTGTCAGATATATACTTAGCTAAGACTTCGTCGTCCCCGACAGAAATTCAAATTTCGCGCCACTTGCTACAGGTAGGTCAGGTGATCTACCGGCCTGCCCTGGGTGGCAGGACTAGGAACCATTCCCGTTTTCTATCATATTTTCTCTGTCGCCGGTGGTATCAACATTGTTGTTACTACCTCCTGACTGGAATTCGCTTTTCAAGACTTTTGATCAACTTTATTGGATTTTTTGGTGACGTACCTGGATCGTTGTTTTGGCATTCGCTACCGTGGACTGGATTTGGACTTGCTTTTGATTTTTCTGCTAGAATGTCTGATTCAAGTGTTAGTGTGAGAGTGTGTGTGAATGTAGGCTGCAAGGTGAGGATACCGAAGGCTTCGGTTGATCCTCACACTGTATGTCGTAAGTGTAGAGGGTTTGAATGTTCTTTAGCTAACACCTGTAATGAGTGTGAAAGGTTGAATGCTAATGAATGGAAGACTCTAACTTCTTACTTGAAGAAGTTAGAGAGGGATAGAATTAGACGGGCTGCACATAAGGGTGTAAGTACAAGGCCTATTGAGCCTTTTTCTGAGTCTAACTCTCCTTTTATTAATGAATTTGATTCTCCCTCTGTATCTGAACCCTCACAGGCTTTGCATTCAGATTCGGCTTCTGAAATCGCCGATCTGAAGGCTACTCTTCATAAGATGAGGACCAAAATGGCGGCCATGCAAGGTAAGGGAAGTGATAGCGATATGCTTAGTGAAGTGAGTGTTCCCAGTGTTGTGGAGGGGGCATCTGACCGTCTCTGCGATGCTCCCAGGCCTAGACCTCTTCCAAGCTCACATACCCAGAGGAGAAGGAAAGTTGAAAGCCTTACGGAGGTCGTGGAGAATCCCCACCGGTCAGGCGTCCCTTCAGCAGGCTCTGTTTCGCTTCAAGAGGAGCGTCCTGCGAGAGTGTTCTCTTCATCCGGTTCTCCTTCACCTAAACGAGGGTGGAAGGACTCGGATCTATCTTGGCCACTGAAAAGGCACTGGAAAGAACCCGCTTTTGACTCGAGCCCGGAGCGCTTCTCGGAGGAAGCCCCCTCATCTATCAAGAAGGCTAAGATGGTCTCAACGTCTCCTCAATCTGAAGTTGAGGATCGTACACCTTCGAGATCTCCTGCTTCTCCCATTTAAGAGGACGCTGGTGTAGCTTCGAAGAGGATCTTGTTAGCTGTACAAGAACAGTTAGCCTCTTTAGTTGGAGTTCTTTCGAGAGATCCTCCTCGCAAAAAGGATGCTAGGCTTCCTATTAAGAAGTCTCGTCTGCTTTCTACTGCCAGGGCGCGAAAAACTCCAGCCAGAAGTGAGGCCTCTTCTTCCAGCGCGAAGCATTGGCCAGGCGCGCCTGGCAACCAGATAGACTAGAAAAGTCTTATAGGTGCGAACAGCTTTCTAGGCACGAACAGCCTACCAGGCGTGAAAAACTATCTAGGCATGAAGAGCCTTCCAGGAGCAAAGAGCCTAACAGGCGCGAGGCGCCAGCCAAGCGCGATATGCCAGACAAGGATCCTGACAGGCGCGAGACACCAGCCAGGCGCGAGACGCCAGCCAGGTGCGAGGAGTCAGCCAGGCGCGAAGCGCCAGCCGGGCGCGAGGCGCCAGCCAGGCGTGAGGCGCCAGCCAAGCGAGAAGCGCCAGTCAGGCGCGAGGCGCCAGCCAAGCGCGAGGAGCTAGCCAGGCGCGAGGCGCCAAGTAGACTTGAGAGAGACTGTTCACTCGATGAGCCCTTCTCCTAGTAGGAGTTTGTCTCCCGCAGAGAGAGAGGTTTGTGAAGATCCTCCCGTATTTAAGGCAGATTCTCCTCCCGGTTTGGACGAAGATTCGGAAGACGAGGCTCATGGCAGAGAAGGTTTCTCGAACTATAAAGTTTTGACAGCCCTTCTTTTGCAAGAGTATGGGGATTCATTGACTCCTGCTGCTCCTCCTTCTCCTCGATCACTATTTTCGAGTGCAATTGTGCCAAAGTCTTCGTCGGTTCTGAAGATGAGACCTACTATCTCTATGAAGAGGGCTCTCCAGTCTCTTGACAAATGGATGTTGACAAGAAGGAACTTGTCAGAACTACCTTCTGTATGCCTCCAACGATACTTTCTGGAAAAAGAGGTGTGTGGTACCGAACTGGGGAGAACATGGGCCTTTCCCAGCCTCGGCTGAAGCTGATTTTTCAACCTTAGTTGATTCCTCGCGTGGACACGCATTGAACGGAGCTCGTGTGACTTGGACTATTTCTGAGATAGATCATCTCCTTAAGGGACTCTTCCATATTTTGGAAGTCTTTAATTTCCTAGACTGGTCCCTTGGGGTGATGTCAAAGAAAGCCCATGACTCGGAAGGTCTAGACCCCGAAGTCATTCTTTGTATATTGTCATGCATTGACAAGGCAGTACAAGACGGATCGGGAGAAGTCTCCTCCCTCTTTGGAGCGGGACTCCTTAAGAAGAGGATTATTTTTAGTGCTTTCCTAACCAAAGTTGTTTCACACTCACAGAGAGCAGCCCTGGTTTTCGCTCCCATGTCAGACTTTTTGTTTCCTTCTCAGTTAGTGAAGGACATTTCTCGCTCACTGACTGAGAAGGCGACACAAGATCTTCTCCTTCAGTCTGCAAGGAAGAAGAGACCGCCAGTTGTGGTTGAGAAGAAAGGACCTACTTCTTCGATTCAGCCCTTTCGAGGAGGCCCTCCCTCCAGAGCTCCCTCAAAAAGGAGAGGCCCTGAGAGGAGAGGTAGACCTGCTTTCCGTCCCTTTAAGAAAGGGAAATGAGACAGCCAGCCTCCAAACACCAGTAGGTGCCAGGCTACTCGAATTTGCAGAGGCCTGGACACTCATAAACTCGGACGCCTCGTCGATGTCAATAATCAGGAAGGGATATCTTATCCTCTTCCAGGACAGTCCGCCCCTAACGACTATTCCGCGGGAACTGTCAGCCAGATACAGGGACCCTGTACTGAGGGATACTCTTCGTCTGATGGTGGATCAATTGTGGGACAAAAGAGCGATAGAATTAGTACTGGATCAAAACTCTCCTGGGTTTTACAATCATCTTTTTCTGGTTGCAAAAGCCTCGGGGGGCTGGAGACCGGTACTAGACGTCAGCGCTCTAAACAAGTTTGTTCTGAAGGAGAAGTTCTCTATGGAGACTTCGGCCTCAGTCCTTGCGGCTTTGCGGCAAGGAGATTGGATGGTGTCTCTGGATCTCCAGGACGCTTATTTTCATGTCCCGATTCACCCTTCTTCGAAGAAGTACCTCCGTTTCATGACGGAGGGAAGGATCTTTCAGTTCAGGGCCTTGTGTTTCGGCCTGTCCACAGCTCCTCAGGTCTTCACAAGCCTGATGAAGAATGTGGCGAGGTTTCTTCACCTCAAAGGCATCAATATCTCTCTGTATCTGGACGACTGGCTCATCAGGGCCAGATCAGAGAGACAGTGTTTGGAGGACCTTACTTTGACCCTAAAACTGATAAAGTCGTTGGGACTACTTGTGAACCTTGAGAAGTCACAGCTGATCCCCAGACAGAACATAGTCTATCTGGGGATTCAGATGGATTCTCGGGGTTTTCGAGTGTTTCCTTCGCAAGAGAGAATCGTGGGAGGCTTGGAGAAAGTCTCTCTCTTCTTAGGGAAGGAACGTACTTGGGCGAGGGAATGGTTAAGCCTTCTAGGGACCCTTTCCTCGCTCGAACAGTTCTTTCCTCTAGGAAAACTTTATCTTCGTCCTTTTCAGTTCTTCCTAAGGAGATCATGGAATTGGAAGACGGGACTTCTCTCCGACAGTTTTCTCCTTCCAATGGAAATGAAACCACACCTGGAATGGTGGTTTTCCCCTCTAAAAGAGAACAAGGGAATCTCTCTGGAAGTTCCGAACCCAAGCCAAGTGTTATATTCCGACGCATCGGAGAAGGGTTGGGGAGCAACACTAGGGCCGAGAGAAGTGTCAGGCACCTGGAAGGCAGCACAGGTGTCCTGGCACATAAATTGCAAAGAACTTCTAGCAGTACACTTGGCTCTAAAGCTCTTCGAACCATTTGTGACAAACAGTGTGGTCCAAGTGAACGTGGACAACACTACCGCTCTTTCCTACATTCGGAAACAAGGAGGAACACACACTCTTTCCTATACGAAATAGCAAGAGATCTGCTACTTTGGACCTCCCAGAGGAACATCTCCCTCCTAACGAGATTTGTTCAGGGAACAAGGAACATCAAGGCAGACAGGCTGAGCAGGAGAAGCCAGGTCCTTCACACGGAGTGGACCCTTCACTCAGAAGTGTGTCAGAGTCTTTGGTCTCTGGGGCATTCCTCATGTAGACCTGTTCGCCACATTCCTTTCCAAAAGGCTGGAAGTCTTTTGCTCAGTGGTGGAAGACCCAAGAGCTCTCGTTGTCGACGCCTTCCTGCTAGATTGGTCTCATGTAGACGTGTACGCTTTTCCCCCTTTCAAAATCCTGGGACAAGTATTGAAAAAGTTCGTAGCGTCCAACGGAACAAGAATGACCCTGATATCGCCCTTTTGGCCAGCACAGGATTGGTTCGCAGAGGTGCTGGAGTGGACAGTAGACTTCCCCAGATCCCTTCCAAGAAGGATGGATCTTCTCAGACAACCACACTTCGAGAGGTATCATCAAAACCTCCCCACTCTCGCTCTGACTGCCTTTCGACTATTGAAAGACTTGTCAGAGCGAGAGGGTTTTCTCACAAGGCTGCAAGCGCTATCGCTAGAGCCCGCAGAGCTTCCACTAGACGAGTCTATCAGTCTAAGTGGGAGGTTTTTAGAAGGTGGTGTAAGTCTAAGAAGTTGTCCTCCTCCAGTACCTCTGTAACCGAAATCGCTGATTTCCTTTTGTTCCTGAGAGAGGACTCTCATTTGTCTGTATCTACTATAAAAGGATACAGAAGCATGCTGTCGGCAGTCTTCAGAAATAGAGGCCTAGAGCTTGCTGATAATAAAGATCTACACGATCTTATTAGATCGTTTGAGACTACAAAGTCTAGAGAACCAGCTCCTCCCAGCTGGAACCTTGATGTGGTTCTCAAGTTCCTTTCGTCTGAAAGATTCGAGCCTCCTCATTTAGCTTCGTTTAGGGATTTAACAAGGAAATGCTTGTTTCTCTTATCTCTGGCTACAGCCAAAAGAATTTGTGAACTTCATGCCCTAGAAGATGAAGTCGGATTCAACAGAGACTCGGCCTTCTGCTCGTTTAGAACACTTTTTCTAGCTAAAAACGAAAACCCCTCGAATCCCTGGCCCAAGAGATTCGAGATTAAAGGCTTATCGAGTCTTGTTGGTAGAGAAGCAGAAAGGTCTCTTTGCCCTGTAAGAGCCCTTAAGTTCTACTTGCACAGGAAGAAACAAATGGGAAGCTCTAGACAAGGTCTTTGGTGTTCGATTAAAGACCCCACAAGAATCATGTCAAAGAATGCGTTAGCTTTCTTTGTAAGGAGTGTCATTACAGATGCTCACAAGTTCTGTCCTGACGACTCTTTTCCACTCTTAAGAGTGAAGGCTCATGAGGTAAGAGCAGTGGCGACGTCTCTCGCTTTTCAGAAGAATATGTCACTAAAGAAAATCCTTGATACGACATATTGGAGGTGCAACTCAGTATTTGCATCTCACTATCTGAAAGACGTTCGCGTGACCTACGAGAAATGTTTTTCTCTGGGTCCATTCGTATCGGCGGATACGATACTGGGTACGGGAGCCAACACCAATCCTTAACTTTGTACTTACCTTCTACTAGATATGTTCTAGATTTCTGCTGACAAAGAGGGCTCGATGCTGCACAGGCGGCCAGTCACTGTTGTTCAGTAAGGAACTCTTGTGATATCTTTTTGGAGGAGTATGGAAAAAAAATTTTTTTTTAATTTTTTGTATGTATGCGTATTGTGTTTTCGAGTTATGGTTGTTTGTAATGAGTTTGGGGATAACTCAGAACAATTTCTACTAACATGGTGGTTAGGATCAGGTGGTCGGGATTGGTTGTGTGCTCCTTCATAAGGTGTATTGTCATAGAAGTGGTCCAGTACCCACTGACAAAGTCCTTTCAGGCTCTGCCGAGTAAGCGGTTCATACCCCATCGGCAGACCCACAAGAACTCTTAGCCATAGATCACATATCTCGCTAAAGTCTTGAGGTGATGCAGACTACTGGGCAACAGCCACGAAGTCTACCACCTATCAGGTAGGAACCAAGGTTTTTCTTTTATACCTACAACATATGTTGTTTACCTGTCTATTCCATATTAGCTGTCTCTTACCCTCCACCAAAGGGTGCCAATCAGCTAAGTATATATCTGACAGGTAAGTTGATTGTATGAAAATGATATTGTTATGATACAATAAAGTTTCATACATACTTACCTGGCAGATATATACGATTAATGGCCCACCCAGCCTCCCCGCAGGAGACAGGTGGAAGAGAGAAAATATGATAGAAAACGGGAATGGTTCCTAGTCCTGCCACCCAGGGCAGGCCGGTAGATCACCTGACCTACCTGTAGCGAGTGGCGCGAAATTTGAATTTCTGTCGGGGACGACGGAGTCTTAGCTAAGTATATATCTGCCAGGTAAGTATGTATGAAACTTTATTGTATCATAACAATATCATTTTTTTATTACATTTATATTTAGACCCTCAATAAAGGTATAAGCCATGAGGGAAAATAAACAACGGAGTTTCCACAAGATCTTTCGACTTTCTAACGTCCTTTACTTCTTTAGTTAGCTAAGTAAGGGACGTTAGAACGTCGAAAGATCTCGCGGAAACTCTGTTGTTTATTTTCCCTCGTGGCTTATACCTTTATTTATGGATTTATCACGTCCCTAACTTTCGTGATTCAGTTTATAACATTTAGACCCCGCCTCTTGGATTTCTGAGTCTTAAATACACTCAAGAATCAGTTAAATTATGAATTATAATAGTTTTGCACAAACATGAAATTATATAGAATTTGAATGGTAAAATATGAAGCATGGTTTGGAAAGATGTATTTTTTATTGCTTATATATGTAGGCCTATTTCTCATTTCATTTGTTAAATATCAAATATTACATGTTGGTGTATTGATAGTTCCTGGGAATACAACTGAATACATGAATCTGTCACCATGACTCCCATTTCTACTGGAGTATTTTTTTTTTTACCACCATGACTTGCATTTGATTTGGAATGTTTTAAAATCAATTTACTTTACATAATGTGAAACATATAATATACATTATGATTATATTGCATTCTCGCATAGAAATTTTAATTGCCGAAAATATAAATGAAATATGTTGAGGATATGTGCATATGCTATCCCTTTGGTTGTTTTTGATGATTATTTGGACTAATGAAATGCCAGTGTATGCCTGGATGTATGTACTGGTCCACAGAATTTTTAGTACACTCTTGACTGGCCCGTGAAGTTGAAAAGGTTGGGAACCACTTCTTTAGACAGTGTCAAGGCCATATATTTTGCCCTGATATGTAATGACATATTAATAACAATGTGGAATTTCATTTCCCTAATCATTTACTCTGGTCTGCATGGTAGTTCTACAAATTTTTAATGTCAGATTCCATGAACTTAATGGTAAATCTTGGCCTAGTATTCAAAAATATTGTGTATGCGTTCGCGTGTCTGTGAAATACTCGCACATGATAATTAGTTAGGTTCCAATCAAAAGTTCACTAGTGTGAATTGCGCAACTGGAATTCTGTAAAATTGAGGTATTACTGTATAAGAAAAAAGCAAATGCACCATGAGATATTTGATCAGTGCATTGATACGCATTGATACTATGGAGGAAATCACAAATAATACTAAAATATCATGTTATGCTGCAGGTGATCGCTACCTTTCATTCACTGACTCACAACTTTGGAAACACAGATTAGAACATCAAATACCTTACTAGCTACCAGGAGTAAGAGATGCCAAATGTATGAGTCATAACAGATATGGCTCGTGTTACCACTTTTCCATCCATACAAGGTAACTAGCTACCCGGACCCCACAGCATCAGTTTCATTAGTTGGAACTGCTTGAGAAAGGAAGAGAGGGTTACAGCTTCCAAAGCACATCCTAACTGAGGACTTTTCTGTCAGACTTCATTATGGACAGTTTTCAATAGATAAGTAGATATCTGGTAAAGAAAGTGCCCAAATACACTACCAGTTAGCCATAATTATTAACAATTTCAACATTTTGCATTAAATATAAATGACATAGCATATAATTTTTTTTTTTTTTTTTTTTTTTTTTTTACAGAAGTGAGAGCTTCCATTATGGATGATGAATGTTTATCGCTTACTTGGAATAACCATGGAGCTACATACAGAAGCACATTGAGTGTCTTGAGAGAAGAGGTAAGTGTTCAATAGAATTAGCTCAACATGGTTTGTAGCTGTTAGTGCAAATGATATTAAGTTTTATGTTACTTTTACTCGGTGGCATAGCTGGCATTACATCAGTGGGTGTGTTAGGTGGGGCCAAGATATTTTCATGGGGCGGCCAAAGAAAATTATGCAAAACTAATGTATACCAGTTCTGTAATTATGTAGTTAAATATACTATTCCCAAATGTATACATAACCATGTGAATCAAGGAAAACATAATACATAGTTACGTAGCAGTATTAGTAATTAGTAAACCTGTACAGTGGTACCTTGATATACGAAAGGCTCAACTTACGAAAAACTCGAGATACGAAAGCAAATACGAAAAATTTTACGGCTCTATATACAAAAATTGCTCAAGTTACGAAAGGTTGTTGCTGTAAAGTTCCGAGATTTGCCCGGACCACCGAGAACAATTTTAAAACTCCCGCGCTGCCAACTGAGTAAATTCGCCACCATCCTCCCGCTCTCCCATTGGTTCCTGATGCTAGTCGCCCCATAAGATCCTGCTCTCCTATTGGTCAGCATCTACCCCTTGTGCTTTAAGTATTCTATTGGTAAAAGGATGCTGTAAATTGAAAAACTTGTTCATGCAATACATTTAATAAAAAAAAACCATTAGGTAAAGATAGAATAAAGAATAGAAATGAATGGTTATTATACTGTTTGGTAGTTTCAGTAGTTGAAGAGAGATAATGAAAATTTATGGCTTACTGTGTACTAGGAAAAGTGATTGCTTGGCGATCGTTCAATACTCGTAAGTGCTGGATGTAAACAGAAGTTTGGAAGCTTTTTTTTTTGGTTGTATATTATAGTTAATGGTTACTTAATAATTATTTGAAATGAGTACATGCAATACATTTAATAAAAAAAATTGTGAATTAGCTATCATAAAATATAAAATAAATCAGACTGCTATCATCGAAGCAACAAATACGTACTTTTTAGAATTCTTCTTCTGTTTTAATATTACGTTACGTATATGTTTCATTATAGCTGTCAGTAACTCGGTATCTCCATTAGGTAAAGATAGAATAAAGAATAGAAATTAATGGTTATTATACTGTTTGGTAGTTTCATTAGTTGAAGAGAGATACTAATGAAAATTTATGGCTTACTGTGTCCTAGGAAAAGTGATTGCGTGGCGTTCGTTCGATACTCGTAAGAGCAGAATGTAAACAAACGATTGGAAGGTTTTTTGTTTGTTTGTTTGTGTATTATAGTTAATGATTAATTAATAATTATTTGAAATGAGTACATACTGATTATTTATACATTTTATTGGCCTATTCTTAGGTTTAGATGTCAGAATCATAGACTAGGCTACAGTAGCAACCGCTAACATAGGGTAGGCTTATTGTTAAGGGACATATGCTAAAGTCCTAATATATGCAGTAAAAATGGAGTTGAACATTACATGCAGTTGAATATTACTCAAGTATGTACAGTATTTTGCCTTTTTAGAGTCATATTTCTTCCGTTGGATCAGCGTCGTAACCCCAGAACATGTGTTGTAGGCCTGGAAATATAATTTACTGGGGTGTTTTTGTAGGGCTTGGAACAGATTAGGCATTTTACATGTAAAATGGGGTTCAAGATACGAAAAACTCATGATACGAAGGCCGCCTCGGAACGGATTAATTTCGTATCTTGAGGTACCACTGTATTTGAAATTACAGTACAGTAGGGCCTCAGGTTACGAAATGAATCCGTTCCGAAGCGGCCTTCGTAATCTGATTTTTTCGTATCTAGAACTACATTTTACATGTAAATTGCCTAATTCGTTCCAAGTCCTACAAAAACACCACAGTAAATTTTATAATAAAGCTAAATTGACCAATAAACAATGAAATACAACAATTTGGACCATTCAATACTTAACCTAACCATTACTGTACCTGTAAATAAAGTGTATTATTGTACAGGGTACAAGAAATTGTGGGTGTAGTAAAATGTGGATCCTAACCTTTCGAGTGAGGTGATGTCCAAAAGTGGCGACAGAGGAGGAGAACAAACGGCAGAAAACATGAACACTCAACTTTACGAAACATTAAAAAATGGCAGAAAACATTAACACTAAACTTTACGAAACACATTAACAAATGGCAGAAAACATTAACACTTCTTGATTATCTCCATCTTTGTCTCCATAGAAAACATCCTCTTCTTTCTGTTAACTTCAGCAACATTCTTGGGACCCATGGCTCATACTGTAAGTCATTAAGTTCACACACATCACGATAAAGTAACTTACCGTACAACGAAAGTGAAATCACTAACACACATTTATGTTAACAAATGAAATATATGTGAACGAACACATTCCAGAGATGTTTACAATAACGCTGCCACCAAATATGGTCAAGGAATGCCGTTACATAGAGGCATGATGGGACAGATGCTGACCAATAGGAGAGCAGGATCTTATGGCAATGACTAGCATCAGGAACCAATGGGAGAGTGGGAGGATGGTGGCGAGTTTACTGAGTTGGCGGCGCACTAGTTTTAAAATTGTTCTTGGTGGCCCTGGCGAATCTTGGACTTTACCCTTTCGCAGCCTGAATTATTTTCGTATACAGAAGCAAAAAAAAATCTTCGTCTTTGCTTTTGTAACCTGAATTTTTTGTACATAGGGACTTTCGTATGTAGAGGTTCCACTGTACATATAGAGCTCAATTTTCAATTAATTTTCAACTCTTACTATGTATATGCAAATGTATTAAGTACTGTAATGTAAATTTCCTCACAACCTTATATGTAACAATATATTATCCAGTTTTAATTTTCAACTATATGTATAGTATAATATCCTTGTCTTGTAAATATATCAAAGTAATGGATAACAGCATCAATAACACAAAAGACTTATGACCCTCCAAATTCTCTTCAAAATTTCAACCCGTCCCATTCCCTCTTCTTTGTCTCCTTTTCCTGTAAATTAACTCTTAAGCAGCAGTAGCAAATTGCTTTGAACTTACTCAAAAATATAATTATAGTTTCAGTCACTTCATACTTAAGTTGATAACATTAAGTTGAATCAAAATATCAGGAACAAACATGTTATTTGTGTTAAAAACCTATAAACATACCCTTTCATATCTCAGCTCTATGCAAGTTTTAAAGGTGACAAGAACCAAATGAATGTCATTAGGTATATGGTGCATCTGTAAATAAAGATATTATGTAAATGGGTAAAGCAGACTATTAATACCATTAAAGTGGATCATATCTGACAATCAAAATAATAATATTTGCAGCATGTGTCGATTGTGTTTAAAAGAAAGAGATAAAAAGAAACATTCACTTCATATCTATATACGAGTCGACCATACACATAATGGGGATCAACATAAGGTGATTAGGAATATGCCAAAAGTTTAGCTACAAAGGGAATTTCAACTTGGGGCCAGCTGGGGAGGGGCATCATCTGCTTGGGTGGCCCAGCCCCCCCACAGCAACGCCACTGCTTTTACTACATTTATATCCTGCTAATTAAAATTGTTTTCTGTTTATTAGTTGATTTTTAGTATTGTATATATGTATTTCTTGGAATTTCAGGATGGAATGCATTTTTTTTTATGTAGATTTTTAATAAGAGTAATTTGTTTTGGTTTCAGAATACTTTAACGGATGTTACGCTTGCTTGTGATGGCAAGACATTTGCTGCCCACAAGCTAGTGTTAGTAACATGCAGCGATTACTTCCGTCACATTCTAGGGGATGTGCCATGTCAGCATCCAATTGTATACTTGCGAGGAATTGCAGCCAAAGAAATGCAAGCACTGATAGACTTCATGTACACTGGACAGACAGACATTCCTCAGAAAGAAGTTCCCTTATTACTGTCAACAGCTGAAGCTCTACAAATTAAAGGTTTAGGAGTTTTTAGTGCTGGTGAAGGGTCTGATCCAGAGAAAAGCAACTGTGAACCAAAAAAAGAGAGTTCAGGGGTTTCCAGGAAAAGGCGGTCAGAACCTTTGGTGCACACCGGACTGAAAGAGGATTCTGCACGTGCCAATTCAAATAGTACCACTTTGGATAACCACTTTTTAGAAAATCTTTATAGCCACCATTATGCACTAATGTCTACACCGAAAAGAAGAAAACCTGAAGAAAGGCCTTTGCTGAAAAGCCCTAACTTTGCATCATCTGCCCTGTGTTCATCTATTTCTGACAAAACTCACTCAGTAGAGCCGTCCTCACCCATGATTGTGAAAGAGAATGGGGAAGGTAATGTAGTGCCTCGAACAGAAGTTAGTGGTCTGTACTCTGCGAGAGAGCGCCCAGAAAACTAACCAAGCTATCATTTCTTCTACATTGTCACTTACTACATCAACCTATTCCACTCTCAGTCACAGTCCAGTCCATCACTCGCATATAGATAGTAGTAAAAGAAGTACTTCAAGCCAAGAACCTCTACATGATCCTAGGCCTGAGACTAAGACAGCATCACCACGAGCATTGAATTATACATTAGCAGGTCTGGGAGGAAACAAGGAAGACTATAGTGCAGGGTGTTTAGCTAATATACTAGAAGAATCAAATGCTGGTCTTGCAGATACACCAGAAAACTTGGTAAGTCCCACTTGCTACACTGTGAATATTGTTTGATACAGTGTGGATGCCAGTTTAGAGGCTTGCAGCTTGCTTAGGAAATGAATAGAGACATAGTGCAATTTATACTATTACACATTAGAATTATCATTGTTAACTATTTATTTGAGATTCTGATTGCAGTTACTTTGGAAATAACATTAGGGTTATGTTCCTGGAAATGTTGTGTTTAAAATTGCATTATTTGGTAAACATAATTTTCCCATAATTTTCCTAGACTCTTGAAAAAGTTTGCCTGTTTTGAGGGTTATGGTCAACTTTTAAAGGAATATTACGTTTAAGGAAACTTGAAACATTAGAAGGTCACAGAAACAACAATAAGAACACAAGTTTTTACTTTCCCTGCTCTCCCGCTGCCTCGTTCATCACACTCTTCCAGCTCCCTCTTCTTTTGACTCCAGTGCTGCTATGAAAAGAGATAACTTCTGTATAGAAAATCTCTCTTAAGTACTTTATCTTCTTTCTAAAAAAAGTGTCACATTAGTAAAGTCATGAAAGCATAAGCACATACTTATTTTATTAATATGCACTTCTCCGCTTTGGCTACTTGTTGCTAGTACTGTCATATGCTGTCCATCCCTCCTCACTGCTCACTTTTCTTTTTCGTCTGTACGTCCTCTTCACTTTTCTCTGGCTCCTGTGATACTTCATTCATAAGAAAATTGTAGTAGTTTTGTCTGTGTTGTTTTCTTCTTTCTTTTTTTACATCTGGGACCCTGGAAACCCTGGGTAGGTTTCTTTCTTCTTCTACTTGGTAATATGGCTGTAACATCTTTGCCACTTGTGATCAACCCAGGCACATGTCTGATTAGAAAATGATGCTTACTAGTAAATTTGTGTTCAATCAGAATTGTTTGTATATTAGAAAAGCATACATATCTCCATGAATTTTTACTCTTTTCTGAAGGGTTTTTGATGTAGGAGAGGCTAATTGGAGAGGGTCCCGTGGTAGTGGTTTTCACTCGCCCCAGGAACCATACCGACACCTTTTAATAAAGGTGAGCGAACCAGAATATTCTGGCATGTCCAATTTAGCAGTTCTCTGGTATTATAACAATATTTTACCTTAGAAATAGTGCTAAAGGAACCTATTTCACGGAGCGATACGGCTTCCTCGCCCAGAAATAGATTTTTCCTACGTCAAAATCCCTTTTTTACATTCGTGTTGTTCGCAAGGGGACTGTATATGAAATTACATCATTCATAGAAAATTTGTAACAAAAGTTATCAATCTCTTCACATAGCACTATATGAAACTGGGGTGTGTTGGGAATGCTTTGAGTCCATCTCTCCCAGCAGTAAGGACATTTTTAAGAGAATTATCACTAAACCAGTGTTAAAGAGGAAAATTCTGAAATGTTTGCTTATTTTTCCTCACATTTGTTATGTGCAGTAATAGGCATTGATAGTAATATTATCAGTACATACTATGTATGATTGGAAGCAAAATGTATTTTTTCCATAGTGCAAAATATTCTGAGTTTATACTATAATAGTTAAACTGCATCAGTAGGCTGTGGGGAACTTAGTAGTCATCAATGCCAGCTATATTCCTGGGAAAAGGAGTGTAATAGCAGACAAGCTGAGCCACCAGGACCAGAATCTGGTAACAGAGTGATCTTTGCATCAGGAAGTGATGAACTGAATGTTATTCTTGTGGGAAAGACCTGTGATAGATCTGTTCTCAACAAGATTCAACAAGAAACTAGAGAGATATTGTTCAGTAGTCCTGGACACGGAAGCAGCAACAGAGGATACTCTATAACATCCGTGGGACAATCTGGACGTATTTGCCTTTCATACTTTTTGTCAGATCCGTCAGATCCTGAACAAGGTGATAAGGTCACAGAATCTCAAGATGCCCTTGGTGGCTCCCTTGTGGTCAAAGGTAGAATGGTTTCCGGATTTGTTATCCCGACTAATAAAAGTTCCAAGAGAATTACCTCTCTGGCAGAACCTACTATGTTAATCCCACATGGAGAGGTATTAGCAATCAGTACAGTCCTTATCTCTTCACGAGTGGAGACTGTCAAGTATCTCCTGTGGCTGAGAGGCTTTTCTTAAAAAGCAGCATCACAGATGGCAGGAGATATCAGAAAGTCATTGACATGTGTGTACAAGGGAAAGTGGTCTGTCTACTGTGATTGGTGCCGTAGACAGTATTTTCCACGCAGAGCTTCTATTTAACAAATAGATACCTTAGAACAGAAAAACACTTTTCTGTGTCTGCCATAAAGGTGATATAGGGCTGCACTAGCTCTGGTCCTACAGATGAAAGATGTAGATATTTCTTCTTCATGGGAAATATCTGTGTTAAGAGGTTTGAGCTGTCTTGTTCTCCTAGAGAACTAAATTCTCCTAACTGGGATTTAACCCTGGTATGGACTAGCCTTACTAAGGCCTCCTATGAACCATTGCGACACACCACTGATAGGAACTAAACTCTGAAAACAGTCCTTTTGCTTGCCCTAGCATCTACCAAAAGGATGTGGGAACTGAATGGCCTGTCATATGAAGTGAAAACATTCCAGATTTTGAAAGTTGTTACTTTTCAAATTTATACCAGAAATCGTGGCTAAGACTCAGAATCCATCAGTAGTAGATGACAGATTTGTCTTTTTTTCTGTACTTTCATTGTGATACGTTGTGGATAGTGACACTGAAGAAATGTTGTTATGTCCTGTCATAGTACTGTGGCTTATTTAAAAAAAAAAAAACTTGACATCTCAGACTTAGGTGTTGAAGGGCCTCTGTATGCACAGGCTGGGTCAAGAAAGAAGTGTCCAAGAATACAGTATTGTTTTGGTTAAGGGAAATAATCAGGAATGCATATTGATTTATTACCCTGTCCATTAAGAATTAAGGAGTTCATGATTGAGTGTTGGGGCGCTATGTGGTGCTGATGAGCGACAACTTTATGGTAGTTGCATATATCAGCAAGCTTGGAGGGTTAGTTTCTCTCCCTCTGCACCAGTTGATGATGCAAGCACATGAGTGGGTGGTGGCCCTCAATAGAACTGACTGCCAGATACATTCTGGAGGCTTGGATTGTAGTGACAAACAAGCTCAGCCACAAGAACAGGTGATAAGGACAAGTGGTCCCTGCACACAGGTATAGCAGGAAGGCTTTTTGTGGTTTGAGGGACGCTTGTGTTAAATAGTTCCAGACCCATGGACTGCAATGGAAGATGCCTTTCAGCACTCATGGGGCAATCTCAAACTAACTAAGGTGGCACCCAAGTGGCCACATTCCGAGTGATATCCTGAGCTGCTTGCTCTATTATCTGATCAGCCGATTGGACTTAGTCAGAAATGGCTGCTTAAACAAATAATAATAATAATCTGTTATCAGGTCCTGAGAGAGATTCCTTTGTAGCTCAACCTTCTGTATCAGCCACACAATGAGAGGTATTACTAGGCTGAAGACTATCCAGCATCTCTGTGAGCAAGAGGCTTTTCTCGCCCATACAGTGAAAGAGATATTTGGATAACCACATAAATCCTCAGCAGATGTGTATTAGGAGAAATGGGCTGTCTTTTGTGGGTGGTATCATCAACAGCGTTCACCCTAGTAAGAGCAACTCTTCAGCATGTAGAAGGGCATCTCGTCTTTTTTCACTGAGAGAGACTTCTCTCTATCTTGGCCAATAAGGTCTATAGGTTGGCTCTAGTCATGAGACTTGAAGCAGCAGGTCTCTCTTCCTTGTAAGAGATCACCATGCTCCGTAGAAGCTATGAATAGACTTGTCCCCTAAGAGAACTCGGATCCTCCAAGTGGGACATGACTCTCATCCTTAGAAACCTTGATCGTCACCCATATTAGCCTTTGAGAGAGTCGTCAGACAAAGATCTGACCCTGGCATTGGCAAAAAGGGTAGGTGAACTTCATGGCCTCTTTTTAACATTAGGCACTTGAGGGGCTGGGGGTCTGTCTTGCTGGGATTTTTCTGGATTTCATGGTGAAAAATCTGAACCTGTTGATCCCTGATGTTGGCCTCAAGTCCTTTACAATCCCCTCCTTAAAGGACTTCATATAGTTGTAGCGGGATCACAAGCTAAAAAACAAGCGGGCAAGACCCCCCCCTCACATAAATTTAACCAATCTGGTTGCCAAACTCTCCCTCAGCCACACTTTCCTCTTCACGCTACAGAAAAAACAGGACAGTTGTATTACCTACACACGCAACAAAAAAACACAAACACATGTACTCACCCCAACTCCAGATACTCAGGGCTATGCTGTACTGTCCATTGGACGAGGTCGTTGAGACATCAGCAACTGCTGCAAACCAACACACAACCAATAACAAAGAACTATAACCACACAGCTCAACAACACGACAAGCAACCAAGGACCACAACCCCACAACACAACAACCAAGGACCACAACCCACAACTCAACAACACAACAAACGAACAAGGACTACAACCACAACTCGACAACACAACAAACGAACAAGGACTACAACCACAACTCGACAACACAACAAACAAACAAGGACCACAACCACAACCACAACCAACAACCAAGGACTACAGCCACAACAACAACACCAAGAAACAAAACAGCTCACCAAACAACAACAACAACCCTAAACTATAACAACTCAACAGAAACTCACAAGCTCAACAACCTCCCAACACACAAGCGCAACAACCTCCAAACACACAGCACAAATAACTCCCTGAAAACACAACACCACTGACTAACAATACTGCCATGACTGCTGCCCAAACGTCTGTCCTACACAATTTCTCATACAGACTGCCTCCTCAGAACTCTGATCTTAACAACTAACTCCAACCACACCAGCAGACAACCCAGAATTCACCAACAGCCAATTCAATCGTTAACCATCCATCCACCAAATTACGCCCTCCTCTCTCTCTCTCTCCTCTTCTCTCTCTCTCTCTCTCTCTCCTCTCTCTCTCCTCTCTCTCTCTCTCTCTCTCTCTCTCTCTCGCTCTCTCTCTCTCTCTCTCTCCTCAAGGACATTGTCAAATGGAACTCCCATAACTCCTCCCTATAGTGATCTGGACAAGATACTATGTACTGTGTCCCACTAGGGTGCTGCAATACTATCTTAAGAGAACTCGTTATCTCAGCATGAGTGTCAACGCCTCCTTGTTAGCAGTGGCAAGACGAGGAGAAAGTATTTCAAGAAAACAGTTTCTCTCTGGCTGCGCGAGATAATCAAGCGGGCATATGACACTTCAGCAAGGCTGGTAGGTGCCAGAGTCGGGGCAATCCCCCTGACTTTATGAGCTCTGCCTCACGAAGTCAGGGGCATCGCCCTGACTCTGGCATTCTTTATGAACCTGTTAGTTCAACATGTGTTGCATGTATTGTTGTGGTTGCACCAGACCACCTTTGGCTCATTTTTTACCTGCAGGACATTGCCCAAAAGTCTTTGGACATCTTTTCCTTGGGTCCTGTTGTGGCAGCTTCAACATGTATTCTTCCTAACATACAAACCTGAAGTTCTTTACTTAGATGGCCACCCCTCTTATCTGACAGTAAAGTTTAAATGGCTGTTCCAGCTTGTGTTTGCAAGTTAAATCCTAACTTAAAGGATTCCAGGTTTGAATGTTAGGAAAAATACAAATTACCTACTTCATTGTTTCTTAGCATTTTCTTTGTCTTTTCTTTTTGTAATTACTTGGAAAAGAAATTTCTGGCAATAATTTTTTTTCTACTCCCATCTTTTTTCTAATTTTAGCCCTAACTTTTTCAGATGAAAGCTGAAGTGAAGGAAGAGGCTCTAGATTTTACCAATACTGCACTGTCAGAAGGCTTGCATGGTGAAAATATTCCACTCAGTACCAACAGCATTGAAGAAGAGACCCGTATATATCTGGATGCCTTTACCAGAAGTGCCAATTTGAACAAAGCTGTTCCCCTTGATGAACCACAGGTACTTAAAATTGTATTGTTGGTTTTAAAGGACTTTCATGCAGTGCAGCTGGATATTTTTCTTGACATTTTTTACCAAAATCTAAGTCTTAGTTCCAATTTTTTTACTTTTTAATCTGACAAATGTGATATCTACGTTTAAATACTACTTTTCAAATATGCACAGGCAGCCCTGGTTATTAGCCCGAGAAGAGTCATTGTTAGGCTCAGAGGTCTGGATAAACTAATCCTTTATAATAATAATAATAAAGCCCTGGTTATTGGCGGGATCGGTTATCAGTTTTTTGGTTTTATGGTTCTTTTTTAATAACTAGGGTTTAAAAGTTTAAAGTTATTGGCAGCTTAGTGTCGTGAGACCCTCATAAAATACAAACATAATGAATATGAATCTTTTCCATGCATCTTAAAAAGTTAGCTTTACCTCACTCTACAATCTAATAATGAAGTATGTATTCTCATATATGTATAACTATTGTATTATAAAATACAAAAAAGCAATGTTTAGTTTGGAAAAATTAGCTGAGGGCAGAGGTAAGTTTATTTTGCCATATATAACTCAATTCAAGCAATTTTCTTACTTCTAGTTAGGATAAATAAATCTATAGAAACTACTTATATGGGACAAGGTTATTTTTTGCTATATGGTGTTTTAATTCTAAATATAACAAATATGTCTTATTGTGGGCTAAATTTAGTTATTGTTTTTTGCGTAAAAATATTAGTAAGTTCCATTCATTATTTTCACCCTATTTCATCATAATATCTATTAGAGTTACTTATTTATCTTTTATTGACATAAAATCAACAGTAAATTGTGTTAAAATACTATTTTTCTCCACTATTATGTATGGTCAAGTGTCATCCATGTTACTGATGCATGATAATTTATGGTCATTAGCAGTGTGAACATTGTTTTCTCAGCTTCAGCTACAACTGCAGCTTAAATTTAGGAGTATATTTCCTTTCCGTTATTTTCTCCATAGCAAATAAAGGTATATGTAAAAATATATCAGTCCTATTCTACTTAATTTCATTTGTAACATAACTACGGTAATTATTTACTATCGTATAATGGCTAAAATGCAAGCAAAAGAGCAGCTGTTGTCTGATTTGATTGTTTGTAGCAAAACAACTTTTTTTCCTTCAGTTGTTTATGGCTGTATACATTTAAGCAATGATTATAAATTTATTTTTATCATTCTCTTTTACTTTTTTAACTTATTTAACTAGAAGATAGGATAAATAAAGAGATGGAGATGAAAGATGTTAAGTGTTCTGATAAAGGTGACTTTTCTCTCTCTCTCTCTCTCTCTCTCTGTAGTCCAAGGTTTACTTGTAAGTTCATTGAATCTAGCATTAAAAATTTGTAGAACTACTGTGCAGACTGTAGTAAAGGATTAGGCAAATAAAATTCCACATTTTTATTTAGAGTTATTACATATAAGGGTAAATTAGCTGGCCTTGACACTGTGTTAGGCATCATTAATCAGTCTAGGGCACCTTGAGGTGGATTGCGGCACCAGTAGACTTTTGAATTTCAGTTATCGGTGAATTTTGGTTACCGCCAAGCCCCCAGGAATGGAACCCCTGCCAATAAACGGGGGCTGCCTGTATTGTATAAGTACTTATAAAAATCTTTTTGATCATTTCATATTTTTATGGCTGTTGCTCATTGTATTAATTACATCCCAGTACAACCTGCTAAATTGTCTGTTTGTTGTCCACCATTTTAATTACAGGCACTCGCTCAATGACTTTACATCACAAAAACATAATCATTTATATAGCTTATATCTAAACTTACTTAAAGTGCTATTCTAATACACAAACCTTAAATAAATTTCTTATAATGAATGAACAATTACTTTAGTTTGTAAATTTAAGCAATCATAAGTTCATTGATGCCCTTTTGAGTTACCCATTGGAGGCAGATGAAATTGAAGGGGGTAAGGGGGGATGGGGGCTGAGATAAAAGTGTCATTCTGAACACATAGTATATGTAGGAATAACCGTAGAAATAGAACCTGCAGTAGATCTGTCTACCCACCTAAAACAGAAAAAGTAAAAAATGCTGTCCATGTAATTACAAAAGAAATATTGTTATATATGGCATGGCATATGAAAATAAAAAAAATTCTTATGCTCTCTAAATTTAGCGTACTTGAGTTGATAAAATATATAACAGAAGTGGAGGAGGCCTTGGATAAGTACTTAATCCAATGTGTATCTTGATAACAGTTAGCCACATTTTACCAAGGGATATTAACTTTATTAAAAATTGGAATAAAATAGCCTTACATGAGCAAGAGAGAAAGATGGTAAACAGACAGACATTCATACTATTGCTTATGGAACTTACAACTTGAACACATTTCCCATGCCACATATACTAATACTGACTGGTCGCTTGCCTGAGTAGTTATAAAAGACCAATTTTATGAAGTGAGTAGTGTCTATATTAATGATAGAAATCAACCTAATGTTGCATAGAGTAGTAAAGTCATGATTGGAGAGTGATATGATTATTAAGAAATATTAAGTCAGATACTGTTTTCCAAATATTCAAAATATTAAGTCAGATACTGTTTTCCAAACATTCAAAACCTTTTGCTCTTCACAGGAAATGGCATCTAGTGATGGACGACCATTTTCGTGTCCTATATGTCATAAGTGCTTTGCAAAAGCTGCCATACTGAAACGACATCATCTTGCCCATTTCCGTCCGTATGTTTGCCACATATGCACAAGAGCTTTCACTAGACGTGAAGTTCTTGCTGAACATCTATTGGAGCATAATGGTGCAGACTTGAGGTTACCTTGTCCAGTGTGTAACATGACCATAAAACGGAAACGTAATCTCCAGGCCCATATAAAGGTAAAGCATCCAGATTATTACAAGCAGAAAATAGCTAGCAGGGAATCTCTCTGTTGAGGGATAAACTTTACAAGTGTAAGTGATTTATTGGTACTTACTTGTATGGAGGATATTTTTTGTAACTTATTTATAATTTTATTTCTTAATAAGGTACTTCTGGCTCTTTTGTTATAGGTGTCTAGTCGCTGGACAAATGGAATCATAGCTAAAGTAAAAAGAAATTTAAATAATCGATGTAATGTAGAATATACTTATATTATGTGCTGTCTCATGTCAAATTCTCAAAGAAACTTATTTTCTGCAATGAAAATGTCTAATTTTTTTCAGAAAGAGAAGGGACCAATAAGGGATCATGATCACTTTTAATGGTGTTAGTTTTATTTTCTTTTATTTGCCTAAAGTTGAATAGATAATTTGTTCATGAAACTTACTTGGCAGATATATATATAGCTGTATTCTCCGAAGTCCGACAGAATTTCAAAACTCGCGGCACACGCAGTGGGCGGCCAGGTGGTAGTACCCATTCCCGCCGCTGGGAGGCGGATATCAGGAACCATTCCCATTTTCTATTCATATTTTTTCTGTCGCCGGTCGGTAAACACCTGTTTACAGACCTCCGCCCAGGATTTTTGGATTTGACTCGTTATAAGTATCTGGATTGACTTTTGGTTTTGACTCTGGATTGTTGGATGGCATACGCGATAGTGGACTGTTTTGGATTTTGGATTGGTCTTTTCTATGAACGTGATGTCGGGATCAAGTTCAGTGAGCTTCAGAGTGTGTGTGAGGAGTGATTGCAAGGTGAGGCTACCGAAAGCATCGGTAGACCCCCACACAGTATGTATGGGGTGTAGGGGGCATGTTTGTTTGCTGGTTGATCGTTGCATTGAATGCAAAAGTTTGACTGAGGATGAATGGAAGGTGTATGAATCCTATCGGCGTAAGTTGGAGCGCGATAGGATCAGGAGGTCTTCCTCTAAGAGCGGTTCTACGAAAGGTAAGGGAAGTAACATTTCGCCTATATTAACACCAGTAGAATTTGCTTCACCTAATCCTGTGTTGTTGCCTGAGGGCCCTAGTTCTGTGTCTGGAGAAGGTAATGCCCTTTCTCTGATTCTAAGAGTCATTGCGCACTCTAGAGTCCAAAGTGTTGGCCCTTGAAAACGGCTCGAGTAAAGTGTGTGATCGTGCCCCTAGTGTTGTGGAGGGGGCGTCAGATCGGCCCCATAATGCCTCTAGGTCTAGACCTCTGTCGGACTCCCAGACCTCAGGGAGTGGGCATGTCGAAAGCCGCAAGAGGGTTACGGGGCCCCCCCACCGATCTGGCGTCCCTTCGGCAGGACCTGTTGCTACTTCCCAGGCTGCCAAGGAGCGTGCTCAGGCTCGCATCCTGAAGGACTGTTTTTCGTCCTCCGAGGCGCCCTCCCCGCGCAAGGGGTGGAGCTCTCGGAGTGACTCGCGTCCGTTGAAAAGGACTTTTCCTAGGGAGGACGCTTTACGTCCCCTCTCTCCGCTCTCGTTGCGGTCTTCGCCTGCGTCGTATGACGCGTTTCCTCCACAGAAGAGAGGTAGGACGTCGTCCGAGGACGACGCTGAGAAGCGCTTCTCTCGCGCCTCGGAGAGGCAGGTTGCTGTTCCTGTGAGAAGGAAGGAGGCGTCCCCCCGCCCCTCGTCTTCTCGCAGGCGCAGCCCTTCACCTCCTCTCGGTTCTTCACCTACGAAGAGTATTCTTGCGTCGCTTCAAGACCAATTGTCGACCTTAATGGCTCGGAAGACTCGCCCAGCAGCAGTTGAGCCTAAGCGAAGGAAGGACGCTAGACTGCCTGTCAAGAGGACGAGGCAGTCTCCGTCTCTGTCTCCTCGTTCGTCGCTGTCTCCGCCCGCACGTCAGGACGCCTTTGAGGACGCTCGACAGGACGCCTTGGAGGACGCTTTTGAAGACGCTCGGCAGGACGCTTTTGAAGACGCTCGTCGGGTTGCTTTGTTTGACGCTTTGCCTGTGGAGAAGGCTTTTGAGAGCGCTCAGAAGGACGCTTTGAAAGCGAAAGCTGGACGCTTGAGCGTCAAACGTAAGGACGCTCCTCGAGAGAGACTTAGAGTATCCTCTCTTGACGCGCAGCGAGGTCAGGACGCTCTTCGTGGTTCGAGCTCTAAAGATCGACAGAAGGTCGGTCGCTTTGAAGAGGCGGATGTTAGTCTTCCTCGAAAGCCTTTGTTGAAGGCTAGACCCGTTGGGCGCACGCCCTCTCCAGAGGTTCTATCTCCTTTGCCTCTTCGGGAGGAAGGAGAACATAGTAGTCCGGCTGACTCAGTGGAGGAAGAACAGCCGTCAGTTTCGTCGGTTTCCGACTACAAGGTGCTGGTTCGACTTTTACGTTCTTTGTTTGGGGAGAAGTTCCAGCCTGCAGCTCCTAAGTCTCCGCCCTCTCAGTTTTCGTCTTCGAAGTCGGGCAAGGTTTCGGAAGTGGTGGAGATGAAGACTTCCTTGTCCACTAAGAGAGCATTCAAGAAATTGCAGGACTGGATGGAACGTCGGAAGGATCAGGGCAGGTCGACTTTCGCCCTTCCTCCTTCAAGACTTAGTGGGAGAGGCGGCATTTGGTATGAGACCAAGTCTGAAGTAGGAATTAAGATCCCGTCTTCTTCCCAAGGGGACTTTGCTAGTCTGGTAGACGCCCAGAAGAGATCCCTTTTGTCGTCCGCGAAGATTTCTTGGACACCAACGGAGATCGACCATCACATGAAAGGTCTGTTAAAGACTCTGGAAGTCTTTAACTTCCTAGACTGGTGCCTAGGAGTCCTGGATCTTCAATCTAGGGGTCCTGATTCTTTGAGTCTGGGGGAGCTGTCCAATGTGTTGTCATGCATGGACAAGGCCGTCAGGGATGGTTCGGAAGAGTTAGTGTCTCATTTCGGCACTGCTTTCCTCAAGAAGAGAGCGCTCTTATGCAATTTCACAGCGAGGTCTGTTTCTGCATCGCAGAAAGCAGAGCTTCTCTTTGCACCTCTTTCGAGCCATCTCTTCCCCCAGGCTATGGTAAGGGACCTGGCAGTGAGCCTACAAGAGAAGGCTACCCAGGATCTCTTGGCCCAGTCTTCTAGACGTCCTGCAGTCCCTATCACGTCGTCGTCTGGACGACCTCCTAGGAAGGTTAAACCCTTTCGTAGCGCTCCTCCCTCGAGAGCTGCCCCTCGAGGGAGAGGACTTGCAAGAGGAAGAGGTTCCTTCAAACCTAAATCCTCTAAATGAGAAGAAAGTCCTTCAGATGCCTGTCGGAGCCAGGCTAAAGTTCTTTGCGGGGGCGTGGAGAGAGAGAGATACAGATGCGTGGTCCCTCAAGATAGTAGAACAGGGGTACAAGATCCCCTTTGTAGACCCTCCTCCTCTTTCAACGACTCCCAGAGATCTTTCCCCGTCGTTTTCAAGGGGAGAAACAGCAGGTTCTTTTTTAGATCTTTTGGAACAAATGATCACGAAAAGAGCGGTGGAGCAGGTCTTAGACCTGGGGTCACCAGGATACTACAACAGACTTTTCCTGGTACCAAAGCAGTCGTCGGGGTGGCGTCCAGTCTTGGACGTAAGCAGCCTGAATCTTTTCGTAGAAAAGAAAAAATTCAAGATGGAAACACCTCAGTCGGTTCTAGGAGCCTTAAGACCGGGCGACTGGATGGTGTCCTTGGACCTGCAGGACGCATACTTTCACGTGCCTATCCACCCTCTTTCAAGAAAGTTTCTGAGGTTTATGCTAAGGGACAAAGTTTGGCAATTCCGAGCCCTTTGTTTCGGTTTAAGCACGGCTCCGATGGTATTTACCATGCTCATGAAGAACGTAGCGAGATGGTTACATTCTGCAGGAATAAAGAGTGTCCCTGTATCGACGATTGGCTTATCAGAGCATCGTCAGAAGAAAGGTGTCTGAAGGACCTTCACTTCACGTTGGCCTTGGCGAAGTCCCTGGGACTTCTAGTCAACCTCGAAAAGTCGCATCTGACCCCAACACAGTCCATCGTGTATCTGGGGATTCAGATGGATTCAGTGGCTTTTCGAGCGTTTCCGTCCCAGGAACGACAGCGGCAAGGCTTAGAGAGAGTTTCGGCCTTCCTGGGGAAGGAAGCTTGCTCAGCGAGGGAATGGATGAGTCTGCTGGGAACCATTTCATCGCTGGAAAAGTTTGTTTCCCTGGGAAGACTTCACCTCAGACCTCTCCAGTTTTTCTTAGCAGACGAATGGAGAGTCAGAGAGGATCTGAATGCGACCCTTTTCATCACCAAATCGGTGAAGAACCATCTAAGATGGTGGTTAGATCCTCGGAAGTTTCGAGAGGGGTTGTCCCTAAAGCTTCTGAGCCAGACCTAGTGTTGTTTTCCGACGCCTCGGTGTCGGGATGGGGAGCAACACTGGGAGGGGAGGAAGTGTCAGGCACCTGGAGGGGGGAACAGGTGTCCTGGCACATCAATGTAAAAGAACTAGCGGCGGTTTTTCTGGCGCTAAAGTTCTTCCAACGAAAGGTTGCAGAGAAAGTAGTCCAAGTCAACTCGGACAACACCACAGCCCTGGCGTACCTAAAGAAGCAGGGAGGTACACACTCCCGTCCTCTGTTTTATTTAGCGAGGGAGATTCTGCTGTGGGCAGATGCGAGACGGATAAGGATCCTGACGAGATTTATCGCGGGAGTCCAGAACGTCAGAGCAGACCTTCTCAGCCGACAAGATCAGATCCTGCCGACGGAATGGACGTTTGCACCAGGACGTCTGTCGAGAGCTCTGGAGGCTGTGGGGGTGTCCGCTAGTCGACCTTTCTGCGACGTCGAGAACAAAGAGGTTGCCTCTTTATTGCTCCCCGGTGCTGGATCCGGGAGCAGTCGCGATAGACGCTCTGCTCTGGGACTGGACGAACCTAGACTTGTATGCCTTCCCGCCATTCAAGATCATGGGGGAAGTAGTAAGGAAGTTCGCGGCTTCGGAGGGGACGAGGTTGACCCTGATCGCCCCGATGTGGCCCGCGAAGGAATGGTTCACGGAGGTAATGTCATTCATCATAGACTTTCCGAGGACCTTGCCCTGGAGGAAAGATCTACTCAGACAGCCCCACTTCGCAAGATATCACCGAAACCTCTCCGCTCTGGGTCTGACTGCGTTCAGACTATCGAAAAGCTGGCCAGAGCGAGAGGTTTTTCTAGAGCAGCTGCAAAGGCGATCGCCAATGCTAGGAGAACGTCCTCGAGAGCTGTTTACCAGTCGAAGTGGGCTTCCTTCAGGGCATGGTGTAGAAAGGAGGGAATTTCCTCTTCCACTACCTCTGTGAGCCAGATAGCCGATTTCCTGCTATTTTTAAGAAATGTACAGAAGCTGGCTGTCCCGACCATCAAGGGATATAGGAGTATGCTGTCGGCAGTCTTCCGACACAGAGGACTTAACCTGTCTGATAATAGGGATCTTCACGATCTCCTGAGATCATTTGAGACATCCAAGATACCTCAGGCGAGGCCTCCTTCTTGGAACTTGGATTAGTCCTTAGACTTTTAATGTCGAGTCCTTTCGAACCTCTACATGAAGCGTCGCTTAGGAACTTGACTAAGAAGGCTCTTTTCCTAACTGCTCTGGCGACGGCGAAGAGAGTTAGCGAAATTCAGGCCATTTGTAAGAGAGTGGGCTTCAAAGGGGACAACGCTGTCTGCTCTTTGAGTCCCACTTTCTTAGCAAAGAATGAAAACCCGTCGAACCCTTGGCCAAGGAGCTTCGAAATCAAGGGTATGACAAGCCTTGTGGGTCAAGAACCTGAGAGAGTCCTGTGCCCTGTCAGGACTCTAAAGTTTTATGTCCACAAGACTAAAGAGGTACGAGGTCCCTCAGATAATCTCTGGTGTTCGGTTAAACGACCCGATATACCATTGTCCAAGAACGCTTTGGCGTTCTTTCTGAGGGACGTCATTAAAGAGGCTCATTCATCTTCCACACAGATCGATTTGAGCCTCTTGCGAGTGAAAGCTCACGAGGTCAGAGCTGTCGCAACCTCGCTTGCCTTCCAAAGGAACATGTCGATCAAGGACATCCTTGACGCCACCTTTTGGAGGAGCAATTCAGTATTCGCCTCACACTACTTGAGAGATGTGAGAACGATATACGAGGACTGTTGTTCTCTTGGGCCATACGTTTCTGCAGACACAGTCTTGGGGGCTGAAGGTAGCTCTCTCCCTATCCTTTAGTTAGGTTTAGGTTAGGTTTTAGTTGTTGTGTTTTTTGGTTGTGGTGAGGCTTTGGTGAAGACCTCCCATCTCTTAGCTTAGTGTTCAGGGGGTCTTGGATAGTTGGTCAGGTGGTGGTCAGTTGCTTCGTTGCCCTCATTTGTATGGCTCTATGCTCTTGTCACATTGTGGTCACGTCCCCGTTGACAGAGCATCCAGAGCGCACCAGCACTACAGGTCTCCACCTGGCTGGCAACTCTGGTTGAGCACAAGCAGGCTGCAGTGACAGTAATCACAGAGTCTACTTTGCTAACAGGTGAGGAACCAAGGTGTATATCATCTACTTAATTTAAGTTTCCTACAAATCCTATTCTGTCTCTTCCCACCATCCGAAGGTGGGATTCAGCTATATATATATCTGCCAAGTAAGTTTCATGAACAAAATGTTATTGTTATAATACAATTAAGTTTGTTCATACTTACCTGGCGATATATATAATTAAAGTGCCCACCCACCTCCCCTCAGGAGACAGTGGCACTGATAAAATATGAATAGAAAATGGGAATGGTTCCTGATATCCGCCTCCCAGCGGCGGGAAAATGGGTACTACCACCCTGGCCGCCCACTGCGTGTGCCGCGAGTTTTGAAATTCTGTCGGACTTCGGAGAATACAGCTATATATATATCTGCCAGGTAAGTATGAACAAACTTAATTGTATTATAACAATAACATGTTTACAAAGTTTGTCAGTTTCACATGAATTAACTTTGCCATTAAATGTTTGAAGACATTGGATAGATAGTCAAACGGATTTTTATGGGGTCTTTGCTACTGCCTCTGTAAGTAGTAATTGTTTATGCCAGTCAAAGATTTGTTGTTGAATTGTAGATGTTTCCCTCCATAGTGTTAAGAGTTGTTTCAAGTTTATCTGCCATTGTTCAGGGGTCAGTTGATAACTGATTAGCTTTTAGGGACAAAGTAGGTTTTGAATTCCTTATTTTATTTGGTGGTTTCATCTTTTTTAAATATTTTTAAATGATATTAATTCAAATGTGCCTCTTGAGTATGGTCTTCATGAAAGCACATGATTTTTTTTTAAGACATTAAAACTATTCAATGGGTTTTGGCAAGGAATCTCGATGGAGAATTTATTGTTGTACTTAACATTTGTTATTAAGAGCGACCGTGACATTTCAGCCAAATGGATCTGAAACTTTTTCATAAAATGAAAATGCTAGGTAGTACTGTACAAGTCAGTGTAGTACGCTGAAGGAAATGGACCGTAATTAAATATTGTTTATTTAAATTATTAAAGTATGAAATCCCATGTGGCAATATCTTAGTAAGTATTTTAAGGTAGTAAGCAAGACCAAACATTTTCTTGTTCTTATATTAGATATCAGAATAGACTTTTTTTAAACTTTCAGGTACTGTATTTAATATGCTGTTGGTGTTTCTTAAAACAATATCCAGCAATGTCCACTACACATAAGAAACCAACTTAAGAAAAGCACAGAACACATAAGTGCGCATAATAAAATCATTCAAGATGATGATGATCTGGTTGTAGATATCATAGTTAAATTTGCAATGGAGCAATGTCATCTCTTTAAAAAAAGTTACTGTATAAGCTGGTGTCTAAGGCAACATTTTAACCTTAAAAAATCTCCCCCAAAATGGGAGTTCGTCTTTTACGCCTAGTATAAAAAACAAACCTAAAATCCTGCTGAGATTTTTAATGATAGGCTAACCACCCCTAAAGTATCAATAGTAATGTCAATTGTTAACTACCATCACAACTATTGAAACTGTAAACAAAACTACTGTGATAACAGTAAAAACCATAGGTAATTCAAGTGAATGACTTGTGACACAACTGTCGATACGGTAAACAAAACAACTATAATTGCAGTAGTATTACCATTATTAAATGTTCAAGATGAGCAAGCTCTCACTTTGGTACTAGCTTTAACCAGAATACCATTATTATAAGGCAATAATATTAGACAATTTTATTATTAATACTTATTATACAATGCCCTTTTAGCATTGATAGATAATTTAAAGTTACCAAAAGGGTAAATCGGGATAGTCTAACTTTCGTGTTTACAAACCATAGCCGTGCTCGTAGTTCCCAGTCGTGCTTGACTTACAAGCCAGTATTTCCTTGGTAGTAGTATTTTATAATCAAACTACAGTAAAGGGTTTTGCGATATTGATAGTTCCCCAGTTATCTTTCATATCGGGGATCACTCCAATATGAAAGGAATACATTCATGCGGATCTACTTCCAACCGCAGTGACGTCACTTGCATTCAGCATTTGTTGTAATGCTTACCACATGTTTTTCCTAAGGGAATACAAAATTATTTTTTCATGAAGGTGAGCTTGCCAAACATTTTAAAATCTTGAAGATACAATAATTCCAATTACATCAGGTGATAGTATTACGTATTTAATTTAATAAATTGTGGGGTCATCTTATATGGTGAAAATACCTCTTAACCTACATTTTGACAAAAAATGGGGCTCATCATATACATGCTGGCATATATGGTACATAAAAACAAATTTCAAAATTAATGTTCCATTTTCAAGATTACAATACATAATATGTAAATTTATTTTTGGGTTAGGCGCAGAGCATATATAATAAATTTATTTGTGAGAAATTGGAAAGTATTCCCAAAAGTTTCCTTTTAGCCTGTTCATTTATATAAATTTATTGAATATTTATTGAATAGATTACATAAATTTAGTAAACTACATTGCTTTTACACATGAAATAACATTGGTAGGGTGATGATAGGAAAACTAAAAAAATGCAGGAGTATGGAAAAATATTGAGTGACATTCATTTTTCATTTGAGACCAAAATGCCTAAGGTGGGATGGGAAGATTTTTTTTAGTGTAAGCAAAAAATATCTTTTGCCCACAATAGATCTCTAGCCGATTACATGCCCAATTCATCTCCATCACCCAGTTTCATTTTCATTGTATTTTCATTTGTTACATGAAAACTTGGCATGATTGGTGCTATGTGGTATGATATGTAAACAGTATTAAATTTACAAGCTAACTAGTGTGCATTGTTATGAGTTGTCTGCAGAAGGCTTGTGCATTGTTTATATCTGATGTATGAAGAAAATTAATATGAACTTGAGAATGTTGGCATAATGGAGGGACCTGCAGAGTTTAAAACTGAAGAGGATATTTGTATGGGATTTTGCGAAGATCATAAATGGAACAGGCTCAGGACCATCCAGAATAGTAGGCAGCTAAATAGAAACAGCAGAAGAGGATGTCCTAAAGGGAGAGGTATAACCAGAATAGACAGAAAAGAGCCCTCCAGTAATAGCATATAAAGGAAAATCTGTAAAATAGTAAAATTGCTTGAGCATCCTATATAAAGGTACTGGCAGAACAAAGGAGTTAAAATCTCTAATTGCCAGTTTGGTTTCATGCAACATTGATCAACAATAAAAGTAGTTGTTTATATTAAGGCAACCACAAGAAAAAGTATTACCCCACTGAAGGAAGAGGTTATACATATATTTATAGATCTGGAAAAGAAATTTAGTCAAGTATCAAGACAGAATAAAATGGCATTACAATGGCAGAAAAAAGTCCAGAAAGAACTGTATTACTTACTTTTAAACATACTAGATCTAGAGTGAAGACAGTGGCAGATGTGTCAGGATAATTTGAGATAAATATTGATATTTATCAAGGACCAGCACTGAGCCCTTTACTAAACACTTTTTGTAATTAAAGAAGCCATCTTAGAAATAGCAGAAAATATCTCAAATAAAAAAAATCAAAACTTCTCCAAAAATTGCAAACTATTCTGTACCAATTTATAACATGAAAGGAACTTAAATTTTTTTGTGAAAATGTCAAATTTTCAAAATGCCAGTTCAATCTTACTCTAGGATACGTGCAGGCCATGGTGAATCATGCCCCAAATGCAGTCTGTTTGAATCTGACCAATAATTAATTAGATAGGAAAGCAAGTATCCAATAATAAACTTAACATCATTCTAATTTTTCTCTGATGGTCCCTTTAGCCCTCACAGTCCAGCTAAATACATATTAAGCACAACCCTAGACAGGGCTAAATTTAAGGATGGCCAATTTTAAAAAAAAGAAAAACAAAATAAAACAAAATTCAGTGGAAAGAGGAAGATGTGCACATATCAGCCCAATCATGTTTAATGAGAAATCTTTGCATCCACGTAGCAATCCCTCCTGTATGAGAGCTCTTCTATGTGAATTTCAATTTCAAACGACTTTTACTTAAAGTAAACAATCTGATAACAGTCAACCCCTGCCTATTTGCGGTTCTGGATTCGCGGCTTCACCTATTTGCAGATTTTTTTGTGGAATGTAGTATATCTGCATTATTTGCCTAAAATTTGCCTATTCACAGACTATTTAGTAGAGAAATATTCACTAATTGTCGTATTACCATATTTTTATGACAAAATACATCTTTCATGATATAACTATTAAAATAGATAGTTATAAATGTTTTTAGAGGGGATTTTTGTTGAATGAGCTTTTAAAGTAGGCAATTATGAGCATTTTTAGAGGGCTGTCAAGCGCCAACTCCTGTGACGAACCACCACCACAACACTAGGAACATCACTACACACTCTCCCACCCTAGATGACTTGCGTACATGGCCACGTACATGCACGTGTGCAGATGCACGTATGTGCAAAGGTGAAGTGCCTTGGACACTCGAAATAGAACAAAAATCTCTCGGATTCAAACCCTGGAAAGCACCAAGAGGAGGAGCAGACAAACAGCTGCACTATTTCCGCGCTCACAACTTTCGATCTCTTGACAGGCGCCTTGAGATCCTTACGGCGACTGATAAGCCCTGTAGTTGGAGAACCAGAAGAATTTGCAACGTGCACGAACGTGGGAGGCTGCGACACACTCGCGACTTGATGCAGAGGAGGAAGCAGCCACTGCAGATCACACAGGGAATGAAACACTAACACTCGCGGGAACATGGGTGGCCACTTCCTCCCACTTGCAGACGAAAGAAAAGGCGAAGTCCTTAACCTTCCAACACTTGATACACCAGTGCGACGGAGATGGAGGAAAGAAGAGAGAAAGACAGCACTGACTCCTTACACAATCTCTTTGCAGGAGGCGGGGGTGACGTCAACACGCTTGCTTCCAGTCCTCCAGCTGACATGGCAGCAAACCTGTCTTTTAAAACGGAGTCCAACCTCTTAAGAACTGCCTGACATATAGCCTCAGACGAATCAGCAAGAAAAGGGGCCGACGACATGGAAAGGAGATGCAGTGAACTGGATGGCAGTGATGACATCACTGGAGCAAAAACAATTATGACAATGAGCGAGGCAGTGCAGTGGAGGAAACTGGGAGTAACGTCATTGATGGAAGTCACGTCACTAGCGGCGCTGACTTCATGGCTTCCCCTCGATTTGAGGAGGAAGCAGACGCAACTGGCAGAGGGATACAAAATGGCTGACCCCGTGACGTCACCAGTGGCGCTGACACCATGGCTTCCCTCTGACTTGAAGTGGCAGTCGGTCAATGGCAGAGCAATACAATATGGCTGACCTCAGCTACCAACGAAGATGAGGCCAGAAAGAGGGGGAAGGCGAGCATCCAAGAAGTGCGTCGGCAAACCCTCCAAGGAGGGTGGACCCTGTAGCCCAAGTGGCCCCCAGAGCGCCGCCATTTTGGACGTCTCCAACTCTGAAACGAAAGAAATTAATGAAAAAAAGCCTCCTACCCTCTCGGGGGAATTAAATTAATCCCCGAGGAAGAGGGGATGACATTACATAATAAGTCAGCCTGAGGGCCTCCTGATACTTCCAACGACAAATCAATGGAAGAAAAGGAAGGAGACAAAGGCACAACACTAGCATGAGGTGTGACTGCTTCAGGAGACGAAGCATCAGGAAGAGGAGAAGAAAATCCCTCCCATGAAGGAAGGGTAGAAACTCTACGATACTCCCTCTTACTATAAAATAATTTCCACTGCTCTCTAGGCCACGCACAACATTCCGTGTAGGGATTCGTTAGGTACAAACGTTGAACACCTACTGCAAGTTCTGTGAGGATCTGTCGCTAAAGAAGACAAACAAAAATGCGGGAAAACCTTGGTTACACGGGCACACACATTGTCGAGGCCGAGAAGGAGCAGAAGAAGCCATAATACACACACACACACACACACAGAAACAAGCAAAACCAGGCAATGAACCGGTAAAAGGGCGTGAGAGGTCAACCACAACTCTCGCCCAGGCAGTTAAGAAAAAGACAGAACGCTGTAGCATGGGTGCGTGGTCCTTGACCACTTTTTACCCAGTATACGTATGCGTTGCCAGATCTCGCAAGATTCCTTGCTTTTCATCTGCGATTTAACTGGATCTAGCTACGGTAGGCGCTAATAAAATTATCTATTGTTAAGAACGAAGGTTTGCAGCTATGAAAAATACAAATTGGCTTTGGAAATTTGTAATTAAAAAAAAAAAAAAAAAAAAATATACCATGTGCATTTGCATATCTTCTATATTCCTCTTTCCATGGATGTGGCTTTTTTTTTTTTTTTTTTATTTTAAGCTGGCCAACCTAAAAGTTTGCACTGTCTGGGGGTGTTCTTAATGTATATTTTAGACCGGCCTGTAAGGGTTAAGGATAGAATATGTGATAAACCAGGATGTAGGTTTCATAATAATCTTGTCAACTAGTAGTTTCAGCATCCCTCCTACAGAACCTGGCAACAATAATGGTCCTGGATTAACTTAAAAATGTGATTCGGTAGCTAATTATCCGCTCCTTAGCAAGGGGAGTAAGGAGTGGTAAACGAACCCTGGCCACGCTTTGGTTTGTTACTGGACAGTCAAAGTTTCTCTTTAGTCTCTATACTACATGATTCGTCCCATATATCATTGTACGTAACTCAGTTGCCGAGTTGTTGGATATCACTGTAGTATCTAGCTTCTCATGGGCATCGGTCCCTCTCCGGTAGATATTTCTTCTGGAGCTGGGCTGGTGGATAGGCCCCCAGCTGGTTTAGGGTGTCTGTACCTCCCTCCAAGTATAAGTTTATCCTGTTGTTAAGACCGAAGGTTTGTTCGCGTATGAACAAATGACAAATTTTCGAAGACAATTTGTATTTTTCACAGCTACAATCCTGAGGTCTTAACGTTGTACTGTCCCCCTCTAGCTACCCCTCTGTCTTCTAAAGACATCCTGGGTTAGGAAAAACTGAACGCAGTGGTGTGGGTGCGTGGTCCTCGACCACTTTTCACCCGATATACACACGCGTTGCCAGACAAGATTCCTTGCTTTTCATCTGCGATTTAACCGGGTCCAGCTAGGCACTATAAAATTATCCCTTGACCAGTTTTCACCCAATATACGCACGCATTGCCAGATCTCTCAAGATTCCTGGCTTTTCATCTGCAATTTAACCTGATCTAGCTAGGCGCTAGAAAATTATCCTATCGTTAAGACCAAAGGTGTGTAGCTATGAAAAATACAAATTGTCTTAGAAAATTTGTCATGTTACGCTGAGACTGCACTGTAATTGTGCCTAATTATTCTGAAAAATTCTCCAGAGGCTGTTCCTAACAAAGAAAGCCATTGCCACATAGGAAGCTTCCTTAAACATGAACATTTGCATTTCATTCATTACCAATCGGTTGTCTCGGTGATGAAATAAATAAAAAGTAAATGGGTCTTACTTTACGTGGTTAGTATAATCATTCTTCTTCATGTAGAACTTTTTACTGAAGTATCTCCAGAGAAAAAAGACAGAGGAGATGCACAGAAAAAAAATCACAAATAGTTTTGCACTTGCGTAGAAAATTGTTTACAATTTCACGCTTTGTCTGACAAAAATGAACGTGGGTTCTTAGTTACGTATTTTTTCACTTATCATTGTAATAAACGACAGCATCAGAGCTTAGAACATATTCCATTATTACTGCCCAGAAGCACACAAGAGTTGCCTCACTTGATGCCACGAGTGAGTATTGCCATGTAACACTTTTTCATTTTCATCTAATTTAGAGAGAGATTACACTTTTTTCCAAATACTACTAAAGTTTTTATTCTATATGCGTATACATGTCTGCGTGCATGTATTATGCACTTTATATATTCAAATGTCTGAATCTAGATAGCCAGCAATATGTAATGTTTATTTTGCTTCATCACATACCTGGCAGTACATACCACCTTCCTGAGCACATTCAGTACTGTTTGTTTTGCTCCAAACCCTTCAAACTGAATCATAAGAGGTCTAGAGCTGAAAAGAGGAAGGTTGGGAATTTTGGTGGTATATGTACGTATTCCACTTCTGTGTGCCTGATACTTTGCAATAGTATTGATTGGTGGTACTCTGTGTACCCTCAAACAAACTGACAGTAAAGAAGGGTAAAGGGATAAAATTCTTTGAAAAGCAAGAAGTGCCTATTTCTCTTCACATAGAAAATCCTGCAAATTGCAAAAGTATATCCTCATCCAGAAGAGTTAGAAAAGTCAACTAAAATTCATAATGCATAGAGACTGAACCAGGTGAAACCAACAGATCTGTGGCCTTCGGAATACCGTCGACAGAGTTGGCTAACTTGAACAGGTCTGTTAATTAGAAAAGAATTCTTGCTTCTGAAAGAAAACATCATCTACCTTTGTGCAACAAATTCCTAGTGAATCCTTGGCCTTCAGAATACCATCAACAGAGTTGGCCAACTTCAACCAGTCTATTCAGTAGGAAAGAATTCTTGCTCCTGAAAGACAACACCATCCACCTTTGGAAAACAAATTCCTAGCGAATAACTGAGGCACTGTACATGAGCCGAAACAAAATGCCTTGAACAGCAATACTTTCCCTGCAAGTACACATTGAAGGAACTTGTCTGACAGGATTTATTGGTATTAGGAAAATGAATTCTGCATGTCCACTGAAACTTCCCACCATTCTTTTGGGAAGTCACTAAAACCATACTGGAAAGAACTAAAAAAAATCAGAATCGCGACAGACGCATGAAGTTGACCAATCTCGATATGTCAAACATGGGGTGCTATTCTCCAGTTGCTTATGGTTTCGGGAAAAAGTCAGAGGGAAGATCCCAGTGAATCACCAACACCTGCTCCATTGCCTTCTCTGTATTACAACCTCCCACTGAAGAACTAGATACTTCTGTTTGAAAGGACACAAAGTTAAGTATATCTTAGTTTAACCAGACCACTGAGCTGATTAACAGCTCTCTTAGGGTAGGCCCGAAGAATTAGATTTTTATTTAGGTGGCTAGGAACCAATTGGTTATTTAGCAACGGGACCTACAGCTTATTGTGAGATCTGAACCACATTATATCGAGAAGTGAATTTCTATTCACCAGAAATAAAGTCCTCTGATTATGCATTGGAGGCAGCATGGAGTGAACTCGGGCTGCCAGATTGATAGGCAAGTACACAACCCACTCGTCCAATAAGGAACTGAGAAGACAAAGGAATGGCTGGCTATAGGAAACTAAGCTAGTGTGAGTGGCCTCTTACCAGAACCTGAGGCGCCATCTTATTGTTTGTGGTGCCAGTTTGGGGAGTTTGAGGAGCAAGCAGTATTTTAGAAAGGAAAAGTGTTGGAGTTTTTTACCTGTTTGGTCAAAGCCATTTCTGACGCTTCAGGTGAATGTTCTCTTGCTTATACTAACTCAGTTTTGATCAAGTGAGAATACTTAAGCTCCTCTTTTTGTTTCTCTGTCGAGTCACCTAAGTCTGACTCTCTTTCAAGAGAGTATACATTGATAAATCATACATCTTTCTCACACAGGCATTTTATACCTTTTAGTGTGAAATGCCTGTGTGAGAAAGATGTATGATTTATCAATATATAACTCCCTTGAAAGAGAGTCAGACTTAGAAGGGGACTCAACAGAGAAACAAAAAGAGGAGCTTAAGTATTCTCACTTGATCAAAACTGAGTTAGTATAAGCAAGAGAACATTCACCTGGAAGTGTCAGAAATGGCTTGGACCAAACAAGTAAAAAACTCCAACACTTTTATTTTCTAAAATGCTGCTTGCTTCTCAGACTCCCCAAGCTGGCACCACAAACAATAAGATGGCGCCTCAGCTTCTTTAAGCTGGCATAGAGAAGAGGCAATCATACTGAGCAAAGTTCAGTAAAAAATAAAGCTTCAATAATCTAAACAGAGACCTGAAAACAAACTGCTCAAATATATCTCTTAAAATGAACGAGACGAAGAAAAGTGAATCTTGATGAAAGACTATTTGCGTATTGGTAAAGTGCCTATTCATAGCTGGTTTTCCACTACTTAAAAAAAAAAAATAAAAAAAAAAACAGGGAAGACAAGTGCTGGCATACTTAAAGTACGTGTTTTGTTTTTGCACCAGAGTTATTAGAAAACATACAAAGATAAACGAGACCTCTTCTTTACATGGCTTTCCTCCATTAAATGAAGATAAAGTGAAGCCCAACTCTCAGCAAACACTGGCAAATCGAGAAGATTCCAACAATTCAAAGTCATCTTCCACCAGAGGAGTAATTAGTGCAACTGTGGGCAACAGCAGACAATAACCCGCAATGATGCTTCATTCAGTTCATTAAACAAGACTTGGAGCATGAAAAATGCCAGGCAGGTGACAGAGGTCACAGAACCACGTTGCTCCGAGAACCAACGTGGTTCCTTGGCAGCAGACTCTTCCAATTGTTGCAGAGCAGGCAAGGGCACTGACACTACCTCTTACAGAGGAATGTGAAAATGATCACATTCCATGGAGGGACCAGGATGATTCCGTGACATATATTCAGATAAACCTTTTACTAACCAAAATAAGGTTTCTGTCCTGTTCTAACTTCTCATACACTTTCCCTTAATTGAAGGAGAGCGGAAGGTAGAGTTCAAGAGGAAGTCTCAGTACATGTATAGCTAAAGCATTAGCAGAGGAAAAGGCCATAGACCGAGTAAGGAAAATGCAAATGAAGGACCTGGAGAAGGGGGAGAAATACGTAACAGATTTAAGACCTGACCTATTTGCATTTGTAATCTATCTGCTTCCCTTTCTTCCTATAAAGTCCTTTAATAATCCCCACTTTCCTCACAACTATTTTCAAGATCACACTTTTCACCCCTGCAGCCAGCACAGTGTGTATGTCACCTCAAAAATCAAACATTCTGCTAACATAGTAATAATTCCTACAGAACCTGACATTTTTAGCTTGATTCCAGTGGAAGGCATCTTAGGAATGTACAGTACCTTGAAAGCAGAAAATAGCCAAAACCACGAAATACCAACAGAAGCGCCTATACTTCTCAATTATGCCAAGGAGAATTACTTCACAATTATGCCTATACTTCACAATTATGCCAAGGAGAATTCAAAACACTCCCTGAGGAGAACAGGTGCACTAGACAGTCATCTGGTCAGCCATTCAGTCTTTCCTTTTGTTTGAATGCCGACTTGCCTGTAGGTGCAGATATAAGCTATCTTTAACAGTAGGTAAGATATCTGCTATGGTTTTAGATTTGTGACCAATTATATTTGGTGTTATTAAATTCTGAAACAGAGTAGTTCCCACATAATCAGCATTTCAGAAACCATATTGATGAGTAAGCACTGGTGTTGGAAGTGATGAATCAGACAGCAAATGAAGCCTTAAGTATGATTTTGCCATTTATTATTGCAAAATTAATTGTATGGAGTGCAATACATTTTCAAATCAGAATTTTTCATGAGACAAGACTTTCAGGTAATAATGAATAGCTTCCTTTGGATGACAGTGTATTGCAGAAATATGTAAGGTTTTATCCCTCGAAGTTCGTCAGTATCTTGACCCTTTCTCAACACTAGTATCCATGTAATACAATATGAAAATTTGAGAATATTTTAGTTTTGCTAGTTTCTTGCAATATTGTAATTATTTATTGTCTTAATAATGACAGTCAAATATAGCAGAAGTTAATTAGTATATGATGAATTTTGCTCTTTTAGATAGATTTAAGTTGGTTTCTGTATATTGGTTATAGTGGTTCTTGTATATTGATTACATGCACTATAACCAGGAATACATAATTAGTGCTGAATTATGCAGTTAAAAAATTTTCCTTATGGTGTAAGTTTTGTGATTTAATGTGACCTGAAAACAAATTTCATGATAGGTAGTTATATATGTACTATTAGGTTTTTCGTTTTTGGTGACTTAGTTGTAAGGATTTTGAAGTTGCAGTGGTTTTGACAGGTTTGCTGTGAATTCTGGTGTACTGGTTATGATTAGTACAGTATTATTAAGTAAACATTCCTGATTTATGAGTAATGCAGATAATGTTGCACATTATTTTTAATTGATTTTTTTTTTATTTCAGCACTAGAATATTGTGTTTGTAATTACTAAAGTTATGTAAAATATGTTAGTTTGCTTAAGAAATCCATACAGTATACCTATTATCTCTATTAATATTTGTCAATCTCCACCTGCAAAACAATGAACATTATGACCTTAATACATAGGTGTTGAGTCATTAATAATTGAAATGTAATGTTTAGATATTAATTGGAAAATCATTTTTATTCTTCCTCATGCTGTACCTGTCCAGGGTGGTTGATTAGTGCCAAGAGTGCAATTTGATAACTTCCATTGCAGCCCCATATAGATCAGCTGAAATGTCATTTTTTATATTGATTTTACTTGATTTATTTGGTAGTTTAGCTTCCCATTATTATTTATTTATTTAATTAATATACATCTACATGAATGCAGCTGTACACTTTTTTTTCTATGACTTCTGGCATGTACAATACTACATTAACCTGTATACTTTTGCTTATGATTTTAGGAACTTGTGGTAGAACTGAATCTCTACAAAAACTTTAGTATCCAGCATTCCTTAGCAGTGATTACAGTTTGGTATAAAAAGTACTTCATTATCCCAAAATTTATTTAAGTATGCTGGACTTGAGGATAAACTTTTGAAAAATAGCATTTTATAAAAAATAAATTGATTGTAAACATATGTTGGCATGTCTGGCTTCTATTTTGAAGGTAGCCCCAAGGCTTTGAATGGTTATAAGTAACTACGTATACAGTAATTGTACAATAGTATGTGTGGAATTATTCAATAGTTTTGAGTGTAGTACTCTTCACACCCTTGAATGCCAGCTAGTCAAGGTACATGTTAGGCAGTGAAAGGCATTAGTATTGTTTGTGTTATTCTGTAAAAACATCATTTTTGGTTTTTAAGTATTTTCTGTGGAAAAGTTTAGCAAAAATGGAAAATAAATTACCTTAAAGTGAATTTTTGATAATTTAATTTGAATTTGTAAGACTAAGATAACCAAATAGGTCCTTCCTTTTTAGATTATAAACCTTAAATATTACATGAATTCCAAGAATCATGGATGCATTTTTACCAATGTGTTTTTAATTTATTGTTGCTCAATCAGTTAAATCTTGGTTTTTAATTTTGCTGGTTCTGTAGATGTTCAGGTTTTGTATATAATGTAAATATAAGTATCTTCTCTCTAATTTTTTTATTTATGAATTGTTTGCACTGAATGATCTCATTAACAATTGACAGGCTTCCATATGCTGCATTAATAGGAATACGTTGCATCATGATTTTCCTCTCCTTAGATGTTCAAAATAGTTTTTTGCCCAGTGATAATAATAAGAGATTGTATTTGCTCAAGGGTTTATAAAGCACATCAGTATTTTCGTAATATATTTATTCAAGTTATAAGGTTTTCACAGTAGTTTGCATTTTTGAGGAGGCACTGTTGCTGTCTAAGATGGCGTTTTGTCCTATTTAAGAAATATTTGGTTTTAAGAAATTACTATTTATGGGTAAATTGTAAATATATGTTAGTCTGAGTCATTTACTTTTCAGACAGTAGATCTTGTAGTTATTTTTCCAATAAAAACATCTTGTACATTTCTTCATCTTTGGTTGTCCTGAAGCTGGGAACAAAATTGACCTTCACAATGTCATCAAAGCCTTCTTTCAATGTTGGTTCAACATACTTTGATCTAGAAATGAAAATATACACATTAGAAATACTGCCTTTTATCACCTTTCAAATATGCCGTATTTTTTAAGTAATTTGCATTTTCCAATGTTACCAACAGTGGCTGTTCATATATGGAGTATTTTACTGTGCATGAGTTGGACTGGTGCTAGACTAAACCAGGGAGACTGAGAGAGGGGAGAGGGGATGCCTGTTCTCACCAAACCAATACTACCCATTGTTCTTTCTACCTGTATTTGGAATGGAAAACTTTAGGGAAATAATGAAGCATGGTGGTTTAGGATGATTATCTTCAATATAATAGGCTATGGTTTGCATACCTAGGAAAAATACAAAGTACCTTAAAAATTTGGCATTTGATCCTAGTGGGATACAAACACTACACCACCTTTCATGTATGTAGATGCACTACTTAAATGGGAAGTAGTGTGTCTAACTGGGAAGTATAACAGGGAAGTAGTGTGTGTGGGTGGGAGGGGGGCAGAGTGCCACTGTCTGGAAAAGGTCATTGCTGCTCTATTGACACCATCCCAAACAGGAGGTTACTGCTGCTCTACTGATTGCCCCAAGGATAGGTCAGAGTTGCTCTGAAGGCACTGCCCTGGAGAGCAGGACTGTACTTCCCTACGTCCCTGCTCCACAAATTATGGACCACAGTCATGTCAGTTAATCCTGAAAAACTTAATACCACCTCTGTGGAGCAGGAACCATTCATCAGAAGCCTTTAATGGATTATGTAATCAATGGGTTTTAGATAAAGGTTCTACTTTGCCTTCCCCCTCCCTTGCTATTGAAGGGGAGATGAGGGCTTGGAAAATCTATACTACTACTACAACAGGCACCCATAGTGCCACTTACCTCTGCTCATTCAGGCCCTGCTTGTACTTGAGCATGAATGGTGGTGGGTTGTGTTGTGAAAGGGAGAACAGATCAGTACATCTCTTCTTGAATGAGCCCATGAGACATCTGAGGGTTCCCACTAACTACACTACTAGTTGAGCTGCCACCATTGGTCCTAATGAATATATGTTGAGGGACTAGTGCATGATAACCCTATGAAATACTGGAGGGAGTGAATTGAGAAACGCTTGAACCCTGGGTTCTCGAACAGGGATTTTGTGTCTTAGCAACAAAGTTAGGGGTGAAAGTGTGAGAGATCGCCACCCTTCTAAGTGTCTAACAAGGTGCAACAATCCATAAAACTTCCCCATCCCATCTGGCTCTCCACCTATGAAGTACTGGAGGTAGTGAATTAAGAAATTCTTAAACCCTGGGTCTAGAACCAAAGGATTTTGTGTCTTAACCACAAAGCTGGGAATGAAAAGGAACAAGAGAGACTGACCCTTCCAAGTGCTAAACAAGGTGTGGCAATCCATAAAATTCCCCCATTCCCTTAGCCAAGGCAAGGGCAAGAAAACTGTTTTGAGGGTAAGATACCTGTCCAATGACAGAGATGGGTTTAGAAGGGCTGTCCTTAGGTTTCAAAGTATCAATGTCAGGTTTGCCCCAGAGGGCCTGATCTCTTGAGGGTATGACTATTTAAAGCTCCTCTTAAGCATTGCCTGTGTGGCATGGACCTATCCATACCACATGGGCAGAACACTTGAGCGATACCCTTTAACAGCTGAGACAGACAGGCCCTTGTCTCAGCATAGGAGAGGGACTCCTACAACACCAATTGCAGAATATGGCCCAATTCCCTTGGCAGACATTCAGTAAGGAGGGTGCCAGATGTCTCCCTTGCAGTGTCATGGTGATCGCTCTATAGTGAAGTAAAATATGTTAAAGGAAAGGAAAATGCATTTTCTTCACGTAGGTCTGCAGCCAGAAGGCATTCACGCACGTGTTGGAGGCGCCTGTTCTCATGATTATTCTAGAATCGCCAGGTGGGATATGGAACTCAACAGGCGCCGACGTGTCGCCGTGTATATGATGTAATTATTCGCCTAAATCCTTCTAAAACGTTCCTGTCGTCTTGGGAGTCTGTGACGTTCACTGGTAGGCCCCGCCCCTGATCACCATATATATACGACTGAAGAAGTATCAGAGATCAGAATATCAGTGAGAGATCATCAGAGAGAGATATGAGAAGAAGGAACAGACGAAGGATAAGAGAGGAAGAAGGCGCACGAAAGTGAGGTCGGATTAGAGTCAAGTCGTCCAGTAAGAGAGAGAACGACAGAGGTATTCCGACGTTGAGCAAGCCTTCAGAGGAGAAACGTCCTACAAGGTGATTTTGAGGAGTAACCTGCCCTTCGAGTATCAAGAATAGACATTGCTTTCTGCAGTACGGAGTCAAGAAGACGTCTGAAGTTATAGTTCTCCTTTGTGAAGCCGTCGCTTCGAGCATTGATGTTAGACAGCTGCAAAACTGGCCAGCAAGTATTTCATTACCTCACTGTTTCCCCAGTTCACGTATTGTAAGATTTTACTTTTGTTATGTAAATAGGAGAAACCATTCTGCATTTCTCTTTTTTAGTAAGCTTGTAAATAAACCTTTGTTCTGTTTGTGTTTCTTTCTTTATTCGTATCCCGAGTTTCAACTGTTGGTGTTGAATCCTTTTTGTTTATTATACTATTGAACTAGTAGCAGACCTCCGGGGTCAAGGACATTATTGGCGACCTTTGGCCAGGGTATTCGGCACTGTAACAGATTGAAATGGAGAATACAGAAAGAGCCAGAATGAGTGAGATGGTGAAAGAGTTTATTGAGTCTGGTAAGCTTCTAGGTCTAGAAGGGAATGATCTCCAATGAGTATATTGAAAGGAAAGAAAGAGAAAAGTATGAGAGAGATGAAAGAGCGGCTGAGAGAGAGGAAAGAGCAGCTGAGAGAGAAGCAATGAAAATGCAGCAAGAGAGAGAAATGTTGGTAATGCAGCAGGAAGAAAGAGAGAAAGAACGTATGCATGAGTTGGAAATCGCTCGGTTAAGGCAAAGTACTCTTAGCAGTCAGACAGGTGAGAACGAAAATGAAGCTGATAGGTTAGGTATGAGTGCAGTGTTGGAATTAGTACCAAAGTTTGATGAAGAAGATGTAATGACATATTTCATGTGTTTTGAGAAGTTAATGGAAAGAGTAGGTTCTAAAGAAATGTGGACGCTATTTACAGTCAGTTTTGAGTGGTAGGACACTTACCGTGTATAGTTGCATGTCTAAGGAAGAATGTGATGATTATGATATTGTGAAAGAAACTGTTCTTAGCGCGTACAGGTTAGTACCTGAGGCATACCGTAAGAAATTTAGAAGTTTGAGAAAGGATGAAAATATTACGTATGTAGAATATGGTAAGAAGTTAGAAAGCCTGTGTTTTTGATTGGTTAACTTCCGCTAAAGTTGAGGATTTTGATGGTTTGAAGAACTTAGTGTTGTTAGAAAACTTCAAAGATAATGTATCTCCTGAGATTAAGCTTTATATGGAAGATAAGCGAGAGGTATCTTCTGCAGGAGCAACTAGGCTAGCAGACAAATATAGTCTGACTCATAATTTAAGTGTCAGTAAGAAGCGAAATGATCCTTTGTCTGGTAGAGTACAAAACAGTAAAAGTTTCAGTTCTAGTAATAGCAATGCGAGTAAAAGTGACTATTCCTGTTATACATGCGGAAAACCTGGTCATACGTCTAAGGATTGTAAGAGTAAAGTGGCATCTAGTGGCTCAGAATTAACATGTTTCCGATGTAATGGGAAAGGGCATTTAGCAAGAAATTGTGCAGAAGAAAGGAAGGACGTTAAGAAACCAAAAAAGTCATGTTAGGTGGATTTCCTTACACTTGTGTCCTTGTCCTTTGTTGAAGTTGAATTTAGAAAGTCAGGTAACACTTGTGTCCTTGTCCTTTGTTGAAGTTGAATTTAGAAAGTCAGGTAGTGTCAGGAGAAGTGAAACTTGCAGTTGTTGACAGTTTGCCCGTTGATGGCGTTGATATTATTGTCGGTAAGGACTTAGCTTTATCCAAGAATGTGAATCCTGTTGTGAGGGAGATTCCAGTGCCTGAAATGGTAGTAACTAGGTCAGGTTTAGATACAGACATAGACTACGGTCATAATTTGTTCGTGGATTCGAGCGAGTGTGATAGAGGTGGCGAGGTTGATCTTGGCATGAGTGTGGCTGAGAGACCTGACTATAGGTGTTAACAGTAATAGCCAAGCAGAAGGTGTAGCTGTCGAGAGTAACGTAGTCGATATGGTGGAATCAAGTAATAGTTACGGTGATGAATAAGGCACTAACCTTTTGAATAAGGATGAGCTAGTCAAGTTTCAGAGAGAGGATGAGACACTAACCTGAATTTTTTAATGTGAACTGGATGATGATCTCGATAATGCGTGTAAGGAAACGTTTTGTTTGAAAGACGAAGTTTTGTGTAGTTATGTTCAGCCAAGTCAGGTAGTAAAGAGGAAATCACCGAACAATTAGTGGTTCCTAGAAGCTTCGTGAACTAGTTTTGAGGTTAACACATGATGAGCAAGGACATTTGGGAGTAAATAAAACTTTCAGGTGTATTAATAGGGCGTACTTTTGGCCTAAAATGAGGAGTGACGTAAAGAGGTATGTTTTAAGCTGACATGAATGCCAAATTGCCAGGAAACCGAATCAAGTAATTCCCAGAGCTCCGTTATGTAATATTCCTTCAGTAGACGAACCTTTTGAGAATGTAGTTATCGATATGGTCTGACCGTTGCCTAGAAGTAAGGGAGGGAGTATATATCTGTTGACAATCATTGATAGACTACCTCGCTATCCAGAGGCGATACCCATAAGAAGCTGTAACGCAAGGACCGTAGTTAAACGATTGTTAGATTATTTTTCAAAGTTTGGTCTGCCTCGTACAGAGTGATAATGTTAGTAATTTTGTATCCAAATATTTCAGGGATAGAGTGAAAGAGTTAGGCATTAAACTCGTAACTTCCACACCTTATCACCCCGAATCACAAGGCATTGTGGAGCAGTTTCACCAAACGTTAAAGAGTTGTTTACGAAAACTGTGTACAGTGGTCCCCCCGTATTCGCGGGGGATGCGTACCAGACCCCCTTGTGAATAGTTAGAATCCGCGAATGTTTGGAACCCCTATAAAAATGCTAAAAACAGCCTATTTTGTTAGTTACAACTCAAGTAAAACCCACTAAAGATTTTCCTACATGGTTTTTTTAATAGTTTTATCACAAAAAGTGCATTTTATGATGAGATTCATAAAAAAAACCAGGAATTTGTGGATATTTATCATAGAAAAATACCGCGAATGCATGAATTTTCCGCGAATAATGCAGGGAAATGTTCCCGAGAGAAATCCGCGAATGTGTGAGTCCGCGAATCTGGAGAACGCGAATACGGGGGGTCCACTGTAGTAACTTTGAATATGACTGGGAAGAAAAATGATATTGTTATGATACAATAAAGTTTTATACATACTTACCTGGCAGATATATACACAGCTATTACTCCGTCGTCCCCGATAGAAATTCGAATTTCGCGGCACACGCGGCAGGTAGGTCAGGTGATCTACCCCCTCCGCCTGGGCGGGTGGCGGGAATAGGAACCATACCTGTTTTCTAATTCATATTTTTTCTTCCAGCTGTCTCCTGAGGGGAGGCTGGGTGGGCCATTTAATTGTATATATCTGCCAGGTAAGTATGTATAAAACTTTATTGTATCATAACAATATCATTTTTATACATTCAACTTACCTGTCAGATATATACATAGCTGATTCACACCATTGGTGGAGGGTCAAAGACAGCTATTACTGAATAGACAGGTAAACAACATACGTTGTAGGTAATAAATAAATAAAACCTTGGTTCCTATGTGTTTAGACGAAGGGTCGACTTCCTAGCTATAGCTAGTAGTCTGCTTCGTCTCAAGAGCCTCAGCGAGGATGTGACCTATGGCTAAGAGTTCTTGTAGATCTGTCAATGGGGTCTTATCCACTTACTTGACAGAATCTAGTGGTCATTTGTCAATGGGGTCTTATCCACTTACATGACAATACACCAATGCCTATTGGCATAATTTAAGGAGCACAACACCGATCCCGATCACCTGATCCTAACGACGAGGGCGTTTGTGCTTAAATTTCTGAAAAGAGCTATCCCCAACTCATTTCAAATATATATATATATAAAAAAAAATTTTTAATTCACTAGTTAAGGATCAGTGTCGGCTCCCTATCCCAGCAACGCATCCGTGGACACGTATAACAAAGAGAGAAGGATCTCTCATAGGCCCACTTGATCTCCTTCATGCAAAGAGAAGTCAACACAGAGTTGCATCTCCTGTTATTACAGCTAATATGTCTCTCACGACATATTGTTATGGAAAGAACAAGAATTGTTAAAAGCTCGCACTTCAAGCGCTTTTAATTCTTAGCTGTTTGAAGGAATCATCAAGTTACTCAAGAAGTGCTTTAGAGATTCCACTGTTCCAAAGAAGACCAGGGCTTTCTTTGAAATAGATCTCTTCTGGATGAAGCCCAGAGCCTGGCTTGCGCCTGGCTGGAACTTCGCGCCTGCCTGGCGCCTCGCCCCTGGCTGGCGCCTCGCGCCTGCCTGGCGTCTTGCACCTGGCTGGTGCCTCACTTGCGCCTGGCTGGCTCCTGGCGCCTGGCTGACTTCTCCCCACTTGCTGGAGATTCGAGCTTGTTAAGAGTCTCGATGAAAACTGGCGATGTCCACCTCGGACACTTTATTTGCCTGATTTATTCGCCTCTAGCGCATCTGTGCCAGATTGGAGGCCTACTATTCCTCCTCATCAGACAATGACAGTGTTTATTTGGACTGTCTTGCTCTGGCATCTTTACGCCTGTTTGGCATTTGGCGCCTGATTGGCGCTACATTGTCCGAAAGTCTGAACATCCACAATCGTTTATCAGGAGAATGGAAAAGGGTGGAAGAAATTCTTTCACTTTGAGCTTATGGCCTCTGCAACAAGGGGAGGTAATTTTAGTCAGCTACATCCAGTAGACGATATTAAATCTAATAGTCCGAGAGACCAGTCTTCCTCCGAGGAGGATCATACTTGATACTTCCGTTGCTAACGAGCACTCTTCCTACATGTTGATGAGTTCTCTCGTTGCAAAATCTTCCCTATCCTTGCACGAAGGCAGGGAAAGAGCCTGGAAGTCTAAGGAGACTCTGAGCTGAAATTGGGAGGATTCCTGATTTCTAGCTCTTTAAATATGTCTCTTCGAACCTTCTGGGAAGTAGTTTTGAGCCCTCATCGTATTCCAAAGACTGTCGGCAAACGTTTAAACCTTATCTTCTTTTGTAGATGACAATGTAAATACATTGCCTGGACAACGAATCCTTTATCTGAAAGCGTTGATCCAGGAATAAAAGGTTTTAGTTCTTTTGCCAAACATACCATGCTGGCAGGAACCCATTGCCGAGTCTTTCTAGAATTTGATTCCAGATTCCAAGCCCAAAATTTCACTCGTCCTTTTGGTCGTTTAGTTCCATCTTGTCAGAACACAGAATCTGAGGCCCAAATAGGATCCCATTGTAATTATAAGATCTCCTAGTCTTGTCGTATAGAGGTATTGCATAAGATCCCGAAGATCTTCAATGCTCTGCTATCTCCAATTCCCTTTATAGAGCCAGAGTATAGCCTTTTACTGCGTTCTTTGATAGCAGATATATACAAAGGTGATTCTTCCCTCTGAAAGGGAAGAAAAAACCGCTATGTGGTTCACAGAGGTATCGGAAGAGGACAGTTTCCTCATTCCCTCTAGCACGATCTGCAGTAATTATATATCTTATCCATGACTACTGTCATTTACCTTGAAACATCCTCTCCTTCATGTCCACTTCTGGTCAGTCTGCACGCAGACAGACTCAGAGTGGAGAGGTTGTTAAGGTCCATTTAAAATAGATGCTGTAAGAATATTCAGACTGTCTTGGAAAAGACTTCCAAAACCTGCTGTGAGAAGAACGTGACCTCTGTGAATCCAACCTCTCTAAGACTAAAATGAGGCATAAAGTATTATCCTCTCTTTCTTTGACGCCCTTTGTCTTACATTCTGTAAAGAGTTTATATTTTAGGGGAAAAAGACTAAATTTTATTCCCCTTTCTATAAAATAAAGATGGCGTATATTGCTACCTCTCTCTTATATTCTTTCTTCCCGTCCTCGTGCCTGGGCAACGAGAGAATGGAAAATTCTATCATTGTTACTCTGCAAAACAACAAATTATTATTATCCTATTCTCCTAATAAATGATCCAGGATCGAGGAGAATCATTCAAGATTCCTATCCTAGGACATCAGGCCGTAATGTACGGTTCAAATACTTGAAAGAGCCTCTCACCCAATACTGAGAGCTCCTACGAGTCTTTTCCATTACCAAAACATTACAAGGTCTCCCTTGTTATATGTTTACATAGGAGTACGATAATATAACATCCTGTTAATAACAATGAAAGAGGAGAAAGAGGAGCTGCATGGTTCAAGGGACTAGCCAAAACGTGCAATAAAACCTGCACCCAGATTAACTTATGAGTCCGATATATTTTCTATCACTAGTCTCATAAGGATGAGGAAAGCGAGAGACCTCTAAAGATATCGGTTCTCTTCACCATGTAAAGGTCTATAAAGCAGAAGAACCCACTTATCCTGACACGTACTACGTTCGCCTGTGCGATATCTAGAATAATTGTCAGTAGAGGGTTGATCTGGCAAAGAAAGTTCTCTCCAAAAAAACAAACTCCTCTTGCCAGGAAAGAAGTCGCTCACGCGACCACTATATTACCTGACATGAGAAGTCTGTTCTTGTTAGAGACTTTCGCAATTTCAGTTAATCCTAACAAGGGCCACGGCCGCCTGTGCGACAACTTGTGTCCTTGTCAGGAAAAAAACTGATTTTGTGTCAGTTCTCAAAGAGTTAACTCTTGGAAAGACTATCTCCAAATACTGAGAAATTGGAGATCCTGATGTCTTGCGCCTGGTTGGCGCCTCGCGTCTGGCTGGCGCCTCGCTCCTGGGAGGCGTCACGCTTCTGGCTGGCGTCTCGCGCCTCGCAGCGTCCTCGCGCTTGCCTGGCGCCTCGCTCCTGGGAGGCGTCACGCTTCTGGCTGGCGCCTCGCGCCTGGTTGGCACTTCGCGCCTGGCTGGCGCCTATCGCCTGGTTAAAGCCTGGCTGGAGCTTTTATGGCCCATTACTAGCAACCGTGGTCAGGAAATCTCTATATCAAAATAAGAAGAGGTGTTGTAAGAATCCTATAATTCTACAGTACTTCCATAGTTGGATGTTTCTTCCCAATTTTCCTCTAATTCGAGTATATCTGAAGGGGAATTATTCTTTCCTCGGTTAATTCTTCCGTATCCCCCCCCCTTTTTCCTGAACGAGAAATATTTTGGATGGTGCTCTTGGCTTATTGCACCAGGCTGGCGCCTCCTACTAATTATCTTTGTTATGTGCCAGAACATCTGTGTCTTTATGGTACCCGACATCCTTTCATATGTTAATTCCGTTCTTATTATGAAAAACTTTTATATACGTAGTATAATCCATTCAGGGAAACCATTTCCCACTAAAATGATATTGTTAAACTACAATAAAGTTTTGTACATACTTACCTGGCAGATATATACTTAGCTATAGTCTCCGACGTTCCCGACAGAATTTCAAATCTCGCGGCACACGCGACAGGTAGGTCAGGTGGTCTACCTTACCCGCCGCTGGGTGGCGGATGTACGAACCACTCCCGTTTGCTTGTCAGATTTTTCTCTTCACCTGTCTCCTGAGGGGGGGCTGGGTGGGCCATTAAATCGTATATATCTGCCAGGTAAGTATGTACAAAACTTTATTGTAGGTTTAACAATATCATTTTTGTACATGAACTTCCCTGACAGATATATACTTAGCTGATTGGCACCCTTGGTGGAGGGTAAGAGACAGCTAAATAATACAGGTAAGACGGGAAACAACTAATGTTGTAGGATATAAAAACCTTGGTTCTCACCTTTTCAGGATGAAGACTTCATAGATACTGTCTCTGAGTCTGCATTGCCTGGAGAGCTACAGCTAGGACGTGACCTGATGCTGAAAGACTCTCGGATCTACCATGGGATATGTGATCCCCTATTGTGGTAGAATCCAAGTCGGATCCTGTAGAGGGACCTTGTCCGCTTACTAACAGATCCTTACCACTACCTCTGCAAGGAGCCAAAACCCACCAGACCACCTAACCAAAATACAAAGGGTTAATATTACGACAAAAAGAGGTGCCTCCTGCAACCTCTTTCAGACAACCAAAAACACCAATATAAAATATAGGGTAACATATAAAAAATTTTACACAGGATAAGTTTCAGTTCCCTGCCCCAGCACCGAATCCGCCGATACGAAAGGACCCAAGGCGAAGCATTTATCATATGTGATTTTTACATCACGTAGGTAGTGGTTTGCGAAAACCGATTGGCATCTCCAAAAAGTCGCCTCCATCAAGTTCCGCACAGACATATTTTTTCTGAATGCAAGCGAAGTTGCGATGGCTCTCACCTCGTGAGCTTTTCACTTTCAGTAGTCTAAAATGTTCTTCCTTACAGGCAACATGTGCCTCTGTAATAAGGCTTCTCAGAAAAAAGGAAAGAGCATTCTCTTGACATGGGCCGAGTGGGGTCCTTTACAGAGCACCAAAGCACATCTTGATTAGCCTTAAGTTGTTCCTTCCTCTTAAGGGAAATACTTCTAATTCTCATAGGGCAAAGAGTTCCTTTCAGGCTCTTACCCTACTAGAAAAGATAAACTACGAACTTCAAAGCTCCTGGGCCACCGGCCGTGATGGGTTTTCATTCTTTGCAAGGAAATTTGGAAGAAACGAAACACACCATAGAATCTTCCTTAAACCCTACATTGCCCTCGATAGCTTGGAGCTCACTCACTCTCTTAGCTGTAGCTAGGGCCAAAAGGTAAGATAGCCTTCTTCGTCAGGATCCTTGAAAGAGGCTAAGCCAGGAGGTTCGAATCTAGACGATCCAAGGAATTGTAAAACTACGTCTAGATTCCAGTTCGGTACTACATGAGGACGCTTAATGGTTTCAAATGATCTAATAAGATCATGCAGGTCCTTATCATCGGATATATTTAAGCCTCTATGCCGAAATACCGCCGCCAACATACTGCGGTATCCCTTAATAGTTGACACAACCAGATGACATTCTTCTCTAGGAAAATAAGGAAATCCGCAATTTGGGTCACAGAGGTACTGGAAGAGGAAAATGTTCTTCCTCTTGCACCAACGTCTAAAGACATCCCACTTTGACTGGTATACACGCAAGGTGGAAGGTCTCCTCGTCTTGCGATTGCTTTAGCAGCTGTTGCTGAAAAGCCTTTCGCTCTGACCAAACTTTGGACAGTCTGAAGCCAGTCAGACTGAGAGCGAGGAGAGTTTTTGTGGTACCTGTCGAAGTGGGGTTGTCTGAGTAGATCGCTCCTTAGCGGAGCGATCTTGGAAGGTCCACCAAACCATTCCAGTACCTCTGTGAACCATTCTTGGGCCGGCCAAAAGGGAGCGATTAAGGTCATTCTCGTTGAATCGGACTCTACGAACTTCTTGATGGTTAGCCCAGGATCTTGAAGGGGGGAAACGCGTAGACGTCGAGTCCGTTCCAGTCTAGAAGAAGAGCATCTATTGCTAATGCCTCTGGCTCCGATATCGGAGAGCAGTAAGGATCCAGCCTCTTGTTCTTTGTACGTGGCAAAGAGGTCTATGTGTGGCCTGCCCCATAACTTCCACAGGCTCTGGCATACATCCAGATGAAGGGTCCCACTCTGTGGGAAGGACCTGATCTTTCCTGCTGAGGAGATCTGCTCTTACATTCTTTTCTTTTCTCCCTGCACGAAACCTGGTGAGAAGCTTGATTCCTCTTTCTTCTGCCCACAGAAGAAGGTCTCTTGCTGTCTCGTACAGGGAGAAGAAATGCGTCCCCCCTGTTTCCTGATATATGCCAGAGCTGTAGTGTTGTCCGCGTTGACCTGCACTACGATCTTCTGACTTTGGGCTCGAAGCCTTCAGAGCCAACCACACAGCCATCAACTCCTTTCTGTTGATGTGCCAGGCTACCTGGTCCCCCACCCAGGTACCTGACACTTCGCTGGTTCCCAGAGTTGCCCCCCACCCCATGTCCGACGCGTCGGAGAACAACACCAGGTTGGGGGTCTGGGATTGAAGAGACAGTCCCCTTCGCAAAGAGGTTGGGATCTGTCCATCATAAGAGATGTTTCTTGACGTCCTGGGATAACGACAGGGAGAACGTCAAATCCTGAGAACGACGACTCCAATTCCGATGAAGAAAGAATTGGAGCGGTCTCAGGTGCAACCTTCCTAGGGAAACGAATTGCTCCAGCGAGGAGAGCGTCCCCAGCAGACTCATCCACTCCCTCACTGTGCATACTTCTTTCCCTAAGAAGGTTGTTACTCTCTCGAATCCTCGGGCTATCCTTTCCTGAGAGGGAAAAGCCCGAAAACTCAGAGAGTTCATCTGTATCGAGATACACACAATCTTGCTCGGGAAATTAGTGACGACTTCTTGAAATTGACGAGAAGTCCCAACGCCTTCGTCAATTCTAAAGTTACTTGTAAGTCCTTCAAACAACGATCTTCTGAATTGGCCCTTATTAGCCAATCGTCGAGGTACATGGATATCCTCACCCCTTTCAAATGAAGCCATTGAGCCACATTCCTCAAATCCCTGTGAACAACTTGAGGGGCCGTCGAGAGGCCGAAAACACAGAGCCCTGAACTGAAAAATTTCCCCCCCATCATGAATCTGAGAAACTTCCTCGAGGAAGGATGGATCGGTACGTGGAAGTAAGTGTCCGTAAATCCAAGGAAACCATCCAGTCCCCTGGACGAAGTGCTGCCAGCACTGATGAAGGCGTTTCCATCGTGAACTTCTTCTTTTCTACGAAAGAAGTTCAGGGCGCTTACGTCCAACACCGGTCTCCATCCCCCTGAGGACTTCGGAACTAGGAAAAGGCAGTTGTAGAAGCCCGATGAATGATGGTCTGTCACTAGTTCGATAGCCCCCTTCTCCAGCATCTGATCTAACTGCTAGATGGAGAGCTTGATTCATGATGGGGTCTCTGTACCTGGCCGTCAGTTCCCTTGGGATGGTCCGTCAAGGGAGGTCTTTCGACGAAAGGGATGAGGTAACCTCTCCTCAAAATAGAAAGGGTCCAAGGATCCGCCCCTTTTTGGGCCCAGACTTCTGCAAACTCTAAGAGTCTGGCGCCCACCGTTGTTTGAAGGACTTGCAAGTTATTTGGGGGCTTTAACAGACTTGGCGAAAGTCTTACCCCTTCTTGAAGGTCTACGACCTCTAACTAGAGGTTCTTGATGAAGCCGCCCTCGAAAGGGTTCTCGAACACTTGCCTTTTCCTTCTTAGCCTTGGTAGGGAAGGAAGGGCGAGGTTTTCTTGCCGACTGTGCCAAAAGGTCCTGGGTGCTTTAGCGAAGTGATCTCGAAATGTCCTGCACTCGAGTTTAGGGAACAACTGAGCAGACAGAGGAGCAAACAGCCAAAGAAGACCTCTGGGCATGGAGACAGACTTCGTTGAGAAGGAACAATAAACAGACCTCTTCTTCACGATCCCGGCCCCATACAGGAGGCGATTTCACTCGCTCCGTCTCTTACCGACTTGTCCATACAAGACAAAACACACATGAGATCTTCTGGCGAAAATGACTCTGGCACTTCAATTTTCTTGGCTAGGACCCCCAACGACCAATCAAGGAAGTTAAATACTTCTAGCACTCTAAACATGCCTTTTAGCATGTGATCCAATTCATTCATTGCCCAAGTCGTCTTAGCAGAGTTAAGGGCAGTTCTCCTTGTCGAATCTACCAGCGCCGAAAAATCCGAATCAGCCGAAGATGGTAGACCCAATCCTAAGGACTCTCCTGTTTCGTACCAGAAACCAGCGCGTCCTGATAACTTCGAAGGAGGAAAAGCGAACATCGTTTTCCCCGCTTCTTCTTTGGAAGCCATCCAGGAACCAAAACTCCTCAGTGCCTTCTTCATTGAAAGAGTTGGCTTCATCCTCACACAAGAAGAACTCTTTGCTGTCTTCGCCGTTGAAAAAAGTGAGTGAGGAGAAGGAGGAGCCGTAGGAGTAAGGGAATCCCCAAAAACTTGCAAAAGTAGCTCTGTAAGCGTTCTTGTAAAAGAAGGACACAGCAGCAAGAAGTGTTCGGTTCCTCATCTGAACCTTCTAGGACGTCTTGTCGAGGCGAGCGCGGAAGATCCTTAGGTGACGAAGGGTGGATCCTAGTAGGAGTTGAGCGAGAGGTTTGGAGAACGCCCTCTCTTAGAAGAGTTCACATCCACTGGAGAACGATGAGAAGATTGGGTTGTCTACGATGAGACTCCCTCTTCGAGGTAGACGGAATCTCAGCCGAAGGAGAGGTAGGCTCCTACTCGAGAATCCTCGGAAACCATCCACAGGGGGCTTTACGAGGAGGCGAGCGCCTACTAGACTCTTTGCGCCTATCCATGAGGCGAGCTGGCTGCCAGGAGAAGAACGCCTATCGAAGAAGCAGATCGCTTGCGCGGCTTCTCCATACCTGTCCAGTTGCGTACGATCAACGGAAGTTCGACTGGAAGGCGAAATGCGCCTACTAGGAGAAGGCTGCTTGCGAGACTCTTGACGTCTAACAAGAAGGGGTAAACATTCAGGAGAAGGGCGCTTCAAGCTAACGAGCGCCTACCGGAGAAGGGCGCTTCCGAGATTCCTGGTGCCTACAAGAGACAAACGGTCAGGAGTAGTGCGCCTAGAAGCGGGAGAGCGCCTACACGGAGAAGGCGCTTGAAAGACTCTTGTTGTCTGCCCTGAGGAGAATAATCAGGAGTATGACGCCTTAAAAGAGACGAGCGCCTACTAGGAGATCGATGTGCAGTAGGCTCTTGGCGCCTACCTTGCGGGGAGCGGCTAACAGCAGGCCGTCTATCATGCACACGACTCCTACCAGACTCTTGATGCCTGTCAGGAGAGAAGTCACGATCCGACACTCGAGGAGAGTGACATCTGGAAGAAGAACGCCTACTTGTATAAGGGCGCCTTCTAGGATCTTGAGGCTGCTGAGGAGAAGTCTCACGCGAGGGAGTTGAAGAAATAGCGTGATGAGCAGGTGCAGTGCGCTTACCGGAATCGGGAATCCAATCTGGAAAAAAGTTCTTTCGTCCATAGAGCGTCCATACCGATGTTTGGCGCCTTGAAGTCGAAAGAGAGCCAGGCGAGCGAGGGCGCTCACGCGAGCCCCTACCTTCATACGAAACCTCCCCATATGAAGGAGAACGCCTAAAAGAGGAGAACGATCCTCTGAAAGAGCGGCGCCTAGATCTCTTGATCGAAGAGAAACCGTCTTCTTCCTACGTGATCTAACTGCTAGAGAGTCTGCTAGCGCCGTGATCTGAGCTTGAAGTCCCGCGAGTACTCTCGTAGGAGAATCTTGTTGTTCTTCCTCGGAAGCAGGCGCCGAGCGCGGAGCGCGAGAAGAACGATCACAGGATTTCTTGGGTTTCTTCGCCTCCACCGACGATTCTTCCGGGAAACAACAAGTATTGTATCAATGCCAACAACTTTCCTAGTTCAAAGTCATTATTTTTATTAATATTTTGGAGTAGAATATGCCCATGTAGCTCTCTTAACTGATAAGGAAATGACACATACTGTATTCAATGCTAGCAGCATTTCTATTTCAATTTATTGCATATTTTGAAGTACGTAATATATGTCCATGTATCCCACCTCCTTCAATGTAGGAATCAGCTATGTAATTACTGGGTAAGTTACATAATTAAAAATGACAATTTTATAATAAAATAGATTTAATTATACTTACCCAGTAGTTACATGATCAGAGCCCTCCCTACTCCCCTCTGATGGACATAAGGCATGAACAAAACTGAGCTTGGTACTTGCAGTCATTTCTATTCTGCCACTATACTCTTGTTTTTTTTTTCATCTGTCCATCCGCCTGTGGTGTTTTTGTATGGTAACACTGCGTCCCGGGCTTTAGATAGTTACGCTATTTGTAAGTTTTAGGTAAATAAAAGGATATCTGGGTGTACATTTGCAACTGAAAAGTGTTTTAATAATTTACTGAATGCGAATTACACCGTTAATATTCGAAATAGGATATTATTATAATCGTTGAATGTAAGCTGAATGTAACTATCTAAAGCCCAGGACGCAGTGTTACCATACAAAGACACAACAGGCGGATGGACAGATGAAAATAACAGAGTATAGTGAGCGGGATTGGTCGCCTACAAAATAGTGTGAAGTGTTATCAGCAGCAAAATTTTGAATTCAAGCTGCCATATAAGTGGAACTTATTGCTATATAATTACGTACTGGGTAAGTATAATTAAAACTGTTTTATTATAAAAATGTCATAATTGGGACAAAAGGTTCAAGTCACTCTTGAGCAACAATGGCAAGGGACAGGCCATTTTACTACTGCATACATGTATTTTCCTATAGATAAAACATAAACATTATCAGCAGCCCAAAGACTTCTCAACCCTTTCTAGAGCCACCAAGAGTCAGGTAGATCTATGGGCTCCCACAAACACCCATACTCCTAGCTCACAGGGACGGTTGGGTTGTGCTTGCTAGTAAAGTCTAATAGTATATGAAGTCTGCAAGTAACCAAATGAGACAACACCAAGGCCACTTCAATTTGCAGCTAGCTATGCAACATTTGAAAACAGTAAATATCTCTGTGGGGTAGAAAATACATATATGCATTTCAGGAACAAGAGAACAAAATTTCATGACACCACCAAGTATGTTTATATATGAACTTGAGATGATTAGATTAACTTTGGGAAGAGACCAAGCTCATAGTTAAGGGGTTTTATATGGCAACAAAACCATAAGCCAAATTCTTCCAAAAGTTAATCCTTGAGAAAGCTGCCTAATGCCTAAACAGTATTTTCAAAGTTTCATCCTTCTGCTCACCAACACTTAAGATATCCTGCTAATATGGATAAAAAAACCAAAGACTTCTGGATCTTTGTGTGGTAGTAACAAGTTCAGAACAAAAAGCCAACACTTACTTATACATGTTGTAGACCATGTCACTGATGCTCTCATGGTTTGCCCCACTGAAGGTCCGATACTGAAAACAATTAGAATTTGCTAGACAAGGTAACCACATAACATCCCTTACATTTCCAATATCTCAAACTATAAGATTAAAATTCTACTTCTACAATACCAATGGAAATCATAAGCATTTACTCTCTCTAATCCTTGCATTTTTTGAAGCTCATTATAGCACCTCAAAGTACTGTATGTTGAAAGGCAATAATTTTTTAAACAGGCAAAATCTTAAGGAATGTATTCTCTAGAAAACTTTATTATCTAATCATATTTATTTTTATAATAAATCAGATTAGAGAATGAGTTCTCTAGGAATCAATTTGATTATAAATTAATTCTCTAATCTAAATTATTCCTGCTTTAAATTTTCACCATTAAATATTTTTGGAAAACATTAAATGAGAAAAGTTCATATTCTTATTTTACATATGTTCTTTATGCCTTCTGTGATAATTGACAATTGCTTTATCCAAAACCAGACTACTGTATTAAAATTTTTATAGTTCATTACAGTGGAACCCCTGTATTCATGAGGGATGCGCACCAGACACCCCCATGAATAGCTAGAATCCACAAATACTTTAGAACCCCAATAAAAATTCTTAAAACTGCCTATTTTGTTAGATCAAACTCAAGAAAAACCCACTAAAAATGCTTATACAGTAGTACCTCGTTTGTCAAACGTTTATGTGTTGAACTTTTCATTCTTTGAACGAAATTTTCGAGAAAATTTCGTATCATTTGTCGAACAAATGCTTGTACTTCGAACCGACTGATTATCTAGTTTATACTCGTATTTGATGGCCTATAGGGTCTTACAAGTTAAACTGTATTAAATTTTTTTTCATTTACAATATATAGTTTAATGATAACATATTCCACAAAATAAATGAAAGTATAAAGCATTTAATATAAAATTTAGCTTTCATTATAAAATTTAGCATAAAAATGTATAAAATTGTACGTAACCGCGGTGATGTCACGCCCAGCTGACTTGAGACTGAACGAGGTAGTGTTGATATGTTGAGGAGAGAACGAAAGAGAGAGTTAAAATATTACTGTATATATGTAAAAGTAATAACAATTTTCATAAAAAAGGGAATTTTCCAATAAATTTATTGTAATGATAAAATATGAAAACAAATGCAATACAGAAAAAAACATTTTTTAAAAGTGTTAATTGAGCAGCGTTCAGTGTACCAAGTGAGACACTCTAGCTTAACAATAATAGCGAAATAGTAAAAATAAGAACAAAGCTTTTCCAATAAAATTTAGCACGAACAATTAACAAAATCATTCATCATTGCAGTGATGCACAGCTAACTTGATGTAGAAGGAGGGGGCATTTATATTTTTGAGGAATAATGAATGAATGATTTTAAGTTATCATGAGTCTTGATATTGTTGAGGAGAGAAGAGGAGACAGTAATATCTTTACTATAGTAATATGCACATAAAAGCAGTACCAATTCACATAAAAAATAAAATGTTATTTCACAAAAAATTTAACAAAATGATAAAACATGACAACAATTAAATGCAATACAGTAAACACGAGGATTTTGCAAACAAAAAAAGCTTGCTCTCGAGGTGTTCAGTGCGCTGAGTGAAACGATAGAGAGAGAGAGAGAGAGAGAGAGAGAGAGAGAGAGAGAGAGAGAGAGAGAGAGAGAGCAGAGAGAGGAGGAGGAGGGGAGAGGGGTTGTACTTCCCACTGATTTATCAGCTGGGCAGGGATGATTATTTGCCTGTTTCTCTCACACTCGATCTGCCCAAATCACTTTTATTTTTATGGTAAAATACCTATCTAGTGACAATTGCTTTTATGATGTTTTTTACTACTGTAAAAGTATCTCAGCTCTGTAATAAACAAACTGGCGCCACTTTCAGCTTCTGCATGCCTTCGATTGTTTGTTTAAACAGCCTCCTTGTGAGTAGTTATTTTATCTCTCTTCCCTTTTACTGCATTCTTGACTTATTACTTATTTGTTTACAAAATCCTTGTGTTTGTTTTAGAAGTCTGCCATTTGCCAACAGTAAGTTGATGTATTGTGGCATAATTAATCTCTTTCATGCACTTAAGATCCATTGTGGAATAATTAATCTCTTCCGTGTACTTAAGATCCAAGTGTAAACACTGATTACTCTCTCTCTCTCTCTCTCTCAGACACACAATCACAATCGGACACAGATACTATCAATTCCTTTGATATTGTCCTTGTAACTAATGTGAATAAAACTTGATTTTGTTATCAATCTTTGCATACTGCAACCAACTCGGTTTCCTCAAAGGGTTCCTGTCTCTCCTCCCTCCATCCCCTAGCCAGCCGGGTGCCATTTTCACCAAACAGTTCGTAATCGTACACAGAAAAAATAAAATGTCGAAAATTTTACTTCATATTACGTACAGTTTCATTAATTTACACTCTTAATTTAACTTTTGAACACATTAATAATGGAAAAAATGTGAAAAGGGGGACTTTTTGGGCTGGCTGGAACGAATTATCCTAATTCCCTTTATTTCTTACTGGGATAATTGTTTCCTATTTCAAACAAATTGCAGTTCGAACAGCCTTCTGGAACGGATTGCATTCAAAGTCTGAGGTACTACTGTACCTGGTTTTTTAAATAGTTATATCACAAAAAGTGCATTTAATTATGAAAATGATTTGAAAATTCAGTAATTTGTGGATATTTCTCAGAAAAATACAGCGAATATGCAAATAATGGGCATATAAGGTCCATAGAGAAATCCGTAAATACGTGAGTCTGCAAATAGCAGGGTCAACTGTACTGTCCAAAGGGTTAATAAAGGAAGTCTAGTGCCGTACACACAAAATCTTCCCTACACTAGCCTCACTTCATATATTAACGCATAGTCCCACATACTATTATCACAGTTTCACAAGCTCTTGCTTGCAGTTGAATCTTCCTAATTTCAATACATCAGAAATTTATAATGAAAACTGGTGAAAGAAAATTATACCTTATTATTATGTCTACAGTGATCCTTTGATACATTGAACACAAAGCATCTGACAGGAACCTTCAGTTTCTTTGCAGCTAAGATGTATCGCTGCCGACTTTCTACATCAGGATTTGTGTTGTCTATGACAACATTTTTTCCTTCCTGCTTGAAGAGATTATGGCCTATATTAGAAAAATATATGAAATGAAGTTCAAGAGTTGGTTTGATAAGTTTTGGAATGATGAATTACAGATACTTGTTACTTGTGCACTAGAAAGTATTTGATGGAAAAATTACCAGAACTAATCAAAGTATAAAATACAGTCCAATACAATGTTACATAAGTGCCAAATTTCAACCAATAGCAAATATAATCTAGATAAAGCACTAAAAATATATTTATTAAGTCCTCAACACTTTCAATTTACCAACCAATTTTTTATTTTTTAGTATTGTAATTTATTGAATGACGTCACTTTATACAGAGAAAAGTAAGACCTTTAGACTTTCCTCGAGGGAGACCTTTCTTCTGCTTTGTTTCAACTCTTTGACTTCTGTTACAAGAAACTTACAAATTGCAACAAAGTGAGATCTAAGATCTAGAAGCACATTTACTATCATCTGCTGTTGGAAATGTCCTAAATAAGGAATTAAATACTACCTTAATTCCATTCAATTTTGTTGCTAAATCAATAACTTGGACTTCTACAATGGATTTATGCATCAATAACCTTAACTACCATAAAGTAATGTCATTACATCAGTACCCTTACATTGTGTATAATGTTGAAAACGTTTAACTAAAGCCACATGATGTAAGTTATTCCCCCATTTTACCAGTTAGTTTATACTGTATTACCACTATGCCCACAAGAAAAATTTGAAGAGGTTCATATTTTCAGAATAAATTTATTAGCCTAAAATGACCACAGCCAAACATTACCTGTAAAGATTTTTCCATTATGCTGATACATTTCTGCCAAGACCCAACAGTATCACGATTAGCTTGAACATACCCTGCAGCAGCAAAGTGTGTTGATGCCAAAAAGCTCTTACCACTCCCAGGGTACCCAACAAAAACTATAACCTGTTGAGTAAATAAAGTTCTTTCTTTTCTTGACACTAGTATAAGTAATCTTCAAAAAAGTTATTAAAATAGCATACCTGTTTTTGACTACTTTGGTATTCATTACAATAAATTCTTTTTCTAACTCCAAAGCTTTCTTTAACTCAAATTCCACTCCCTAGTACTATCACAATTATTTGTTCAAAGGATCCACACCAATATACATATATTAAACATTTTCAAACTGGCCAAAGTTTCACCCTCTTTCTTAAGGCTGAAGTGACCTCACTCTTCTCTTCACTTGAATGCCCAGTGCGTACTTCAAAGAACCAGTCGCACTGAAGTAGTATACAGTTACATGATAGATCAGGAGAGAACAAGAAATCTTAATCAAATCTTCAACGTTAAATCCTGAATTACTAGTGAGGTACTTGACATGCCACATAATCACTTTACATAACCCATATGTTCTCAAAAGAAAACATCACTTGTTCATCACAAATATCATCAATCATCAAATTACTGTGAAAACCAGTACATGCCATATAAGTAATCAATCAACTACCCATATGTTCTCCAAAGAAAATATCACTTGTTATTCCCAAAAAATATATCAAATTACAGTCAAACTCAAATTCAAACCAAGCAAAAAATAAATAAAATAAAATAAAATCACTACATAAAAACAACTTACCTCCAATTCATGTTTAGGCACTTTGGTGGATGGAGGATCAAATAATGACACTGAATCACTTACAGTACGAGGATCAAACTCAGGCATGTTGAACTTCTGAGTTTTCACTCCTGACAAAAAGGGAGGAAAATATTTGTTGAATAAATTCCAACTACAGAATTTTTCATCTGTTCTCAGGATCTAATTAATTTCATGAATTTAAAATTCACTTTACATATTTTAAATCTTTTACACAGATTTTCAGTTTCCAATAAAATTCTAGAAAAATCCAATACAGGCAGTCCCCGGGTTACGACAGGGGTTCCGTTCTTGAGACGCGTCGTAAGCTGAAAATCGTCGTAAGCCGGAACATTGTCAAAAACCCTAAGAAAACCTTACTTTTAATGCTTTAGGTGCATTCAAAACTATGTAAACTGGATTCTTATTGCATTTTTCATCAAAAAAAACCTTTAAATATTGATTATTTTGCATTTTTGGAGTCATATTTCATCTGCCAGATCAGCGTTTGTTGGCGTCGTAACTCTGGAACAGGCTTCGTAACCCTGGAACATGCGTCATAATCCTGGAAATAATTTCTGATGAATATAATTGAAAAGCGTCATAACCTCGGAACGTCGTAAGCCGAGACCGTCGTAACTCAGGGACTGCCTGTATATATCTTTCTGGAATAGAATATAGTATACTGACTGATTTCTCGACCAATTTAACTGTAAATGGTTTCCAAAATTTGCCTACAAATTTAAGTTAAAATTAACTGTAAAAATCAACAGATACTTATTAGACAAGCTTGCAATTACAATAAAAATGGTATTTCTGGGCTCAGCTCGTGTCGCTGCGCGAAATATCCTTTAATCTATTATTTCTAGGGTAAATGTACTAACACATACCAGAGAATAAATAAATAAAGAAAAAGGTCAGTACAACTGACTCGCTCACCCTCCAAGAGGGTGTCGGTATGAACACTATGGCGCTGAGACACTACCACGAGCCAAATGCCAATAGAACCTTCTCCCACTACAAAATCCCCCGCCCCAAGAGGAGAGCCGACCCACAGAGTGGGCAGCAACTACTACTACTCCATCCCATGCTCCCGACTGCTGCGCCTCTGGTGGCCATCCTTTTCAGTTAGCGCACACGATACACACGTGCCCTTTTTTACTCTGTGTTTTTTGTGCAGCATCGCAGCAGCTAAGTTAAGTACTCAGTGTTTATTGCTATTTGGTTTTTTCCGGCCCTGAGCCCGTATTTGCCGCCGTTTTTTAGGTATAAATACGAACTCTAGGTCGGCGAAGCATGGCAGCATGGTTCTGCCTCGTGGTGGGTTCGTTCTTGGTCGCCCATACCAGAACATCCCCTTACTTAAGTAGGCTCTATTTTAATCATCCGCTTTGTTTAGGGTACGGTCTACACGGTTTTGTCATGCATGCATGTCTTTTACCTTATGTAGGCTCCTTCCATCCAGACCCTAGCCACGGCTCTTAGTATCGGCCTCGGCTAGCTTTGAGTGGTAGACTTTCCTTCGGGTTAGTCGTACACTCCTGGATTTTTTCTCCTACTATTTTGTTTTCTTTCTTTCATAATTATTCATTTGAAATTATTTTATATGATATTTTGTCCAGGTTAGTTAGGCGTCTGGCTTTGCTTAGCCTAGGTTGTGGCCCATAGGGCCTATATGCTACGCTCTTCAGTTCGGTTGTTGCATTCCCAGATAGCATCTCTCTGATCAGCTGGTTATGTTTCTAGGCTTTGTTTGTCCATTGTTTTTGTACTTACCGCCCCGTGGTCACTACGTGATCACGGGGGCAGCCAGACGCCTGTCCAGTCACCTTTCCCCCCTCCCGCTCTTCCATAGAGTCGGGGGGGTGGGTCGGTCTGCCCATGCTCGCTCCGCATACCCGAGCCTGCCTCCCTCTCTCCCCAGGCGGAGGGGAGTAGAGGGACGGGACAGACCCAGCCAGACTGGACTCGACCTCTCCGGCTTCTCGGTCCGGCCGGATGGTAAGGTGGGGGGGGGACTGGCCCTTTCCCCCCTCCGTTGCTACTGCCCGTCGCTCCGTTTTGCTAGCCCGAGTCTGTATGTCCTCTCGCTCTTTCCCACCTTACTAGGGCTCCTTTACTACCGGAGACCTGGCATCCAGCGGAAAGGTGACTAGTCCACCCAGCAGGGTGGGGACCGGGGCATACAGTTGGTCCCTTCTAACCACTCCATGTCCTCGCTGAGTTACGACACTCCGCCACGCACTGGACTTAGTCCGGGTACGATTCGAGTTTTATAGGTTTTAAGATCTATTATGTTGAAACTAGTAAGTTTAATCTTTAAGCTACCTTAACCATCCCCCCTCCCTTACCTGTCTCACCGGATCTCTCCGGGGTTATAGCCTATTCAGGCGATAAGGGAGGGGTTTTATGCCCAATTTTTTTCCGAGCTCCGGCATGCAACGGAGTTCTTCTGTCCTTTAGCCTGTAAGTGATAGTCTTTAAGATACTCATGTGTCTTTTCACTTACAGACCACCAACTGTGAGCATCCGGGATGCGCCGCCACACTTCAAGACCCATGTGGACATGAAGTTTGCCGGTCCCATGCTCCATGCGCGACTCCGCACGGGACATCCAGGTCTGGTACCACGAGACGTGTACCATCTGTTATGATCTGGTGAGCCAGCTCTTAGACGGGGTAAGTATTCCAACTCCGTTAACTTGTCCTCATTTGTTATAGTGCTTAAGTTTTTACATTAATCTCCCTAACTTAAGATAAAATTCATGGGGTTTTTGTAGCCCCTATAAATTTTAAGTTAAGCTTTTAAACTGGTTTTAGTTTTAAGTTTAATCTTAAAATCTAATCAATACCCTCTCTTCCAGGCTCCGGCTGTGAGGGATACCGCACTGGCAACCCTGCGGGCCTGGGTCGGCGGTTTTGGGAAGAACGCCGCCAAGGGTATGCCCTACATTCTTGAGAAGAAGTTGGCGGTACTAATCTTCCCCGGAGGCAAGGCTACAGGCTACGTCGACCCAGCAGAGGCGGGCCCCGACTATCGCTTTCATCCAGCAACAGCTGGCTGCCTCGTTGACGGACCAAGGCCAGGACATCTCCCTCGGAAGTCGCGACGCTCGATATTAATGTTGAACCTATGGTAGGTGTAGACAAACCTGTGGTCGAGGTAGGTACGTTGGACACCCAAGGGATGCCCTTGGGTGCAACTGGATCTTCTACCCCTGCAACCTCTCCATCCTTCCAAGGCTTTACAGGTAATGAAACTATATACTTCTCCTGACGCTTCCGTTAGACCCAAGGTCAAAGGTCAAGCAGTGAAAACCTTGACGAAGACGTCGTCGTCGTCTAAAAAAGGACGGCGTCGGCGTCATCTTCTTCTCGTAAGTCTCCGGCTAGAAATCCCGGAGCAGAGAGATCTAAAGCTTCTGGGTCCGGCTCTAAGTCCTCTAGGAGTAAATCCTCCAGGGAGAGATCTCATACTCCAGTGGAGTCGTCAGTTCCGCTACCTTTGGTTCCGGTTCAGAGCCACCCTTCCACCTCCGCAGCAGCTCCGGCTTTGGACTCCAACGCTGGTCTGTTGCAACAAGTTGGGCGATCTGGTTGGTTCTCTGAAAAACAGCATGGAACAAATGATCTCCCGGTTGTCTGATAGGATCAACCTCAGGACAACATTATAGCCGGACTGAGCCAAGCTCCACTAGCCTCTTCTCCACCTTTCAGCACAGGGGGAGCCCAATTACCCCCGTATGACTCTCTACCTCCGTTCTCAATGAACAACCCTTGGAGAGTAGCGTCATACGCCCCCTTCCAAGACGGGCTTATCTCTATCCCGGAATGTGGAACTCGGAGGATTGAAGACTTCGAGTTCTACCGGAAGACCTTCAGCCTCCGTTCATCGGCTACGCCAGGCTCACCGCCTCAGCCATGACTCGGGACGATAAGGTACCAAAAGAGACAGTCCTCTATTCACGAGACAGGCTCAGAGAGAATGGCTCAGGTGTCTAGAGGACATGGATTGTTCCAACACGAAAATCCAACTAACTTTTAAGAGTCCGTTTACGATCTTACGATGGAAGAGAGTACCCCGCTCCCTTTCTTGACAAAGATCGCGACAACCACCATTCCAGCAGCCCAGAAGGGGGATTCCATGCCTCAGCTGAAGGAAGCAGATCCTACGTCTCCTTTACTTCCTTCAGCCGGTGAATTGTGGGAAGATTTACCCAACACCTTCTCAGCTGGCAAACTCAAACCAGGACTGTGCTATGGAGCAGTTTGGTGAGAAGCTACCTAGGCTTCCAGATAGCCTTATTCAGGCGGAATTCGATGCCAAATCGCGTTAGCCAGGTCTATTAATTCCACGGCTATGACCGAGGTGGCTACCATTGCCTATGGGTCGGAGCCACTCTTTAAGCTTCTTACCAAATCTTTGACTCAAACGGTGCAGTCGGATATGTTTGAGTTCGCCACTGCTAGGACGAATTGTAGGAAACATGTCCTACAAGAAGCAACAATTCGGCACGAGCCGAATAAGTTGCTTACGTCAAGCATCTGGGGGAGCGGACCTCTTCCCAGAAGCGATGGTGAAGGAGGTTCAGGCAGAGGCTACGAGATTGAACCAAAGCCTTAAAGACCGTTGGGGTCTTACGGCCAAGAGACGACAGGATCAAGCCGGTAAGGGTAAGGCTCAAAGGAAACCCAGACGTTTCCAGCCCTACCAGAAGAAACAGCCACGCTTTTCTCAGCAGGTTCCGGCTGTTCCCTTGGTGCAAACAGCCCAACCTTCTACCTCAAAGGCTCAATCGCAGCCGCATTTACGTTATCTCCCTCAGCCTCAACCCTCCACCTCTTACGCTCTCTCTCCAGCCTACAATCAAGTCTTCGAGGGTCAAGCTTCCCAGAAGTATGACGCTCGGGTAAGGGAGGCAGAGGTAAGCGATCCTTTCGTGGGAGAGGATCGGGAGGTCCCTTTAATAGAGAAAGCATTTCAGGGGAGGCCGAGGAGGCTACCAAAACCAATGAGGATTTTCAGGTAGGAGGAGGCTGTTTCACTTTCGCCACCGGTGGAACTTCAGCAAGTGGGCTCAGAGCATTGTGTCAAAAGGCCTGGGTTGGAGCTGGTTAGCGAGCCCACCCCCATCCAGACCTTTCGCCAACTTCCTTCCAAGGAATTGACGGAGTATGCGGAGGATCTCCTTCAGAAAGGAGCTATAGCGAGAGTCAACAGGTTAAAATTTCAAGGTCGCTTGTTCAGCGTGCCAAAGAAAGGCTCACAAAAAAGAAGGGTAATCTTAGACTTGTCCCGCTTAAACTTAGCCATTCGCTGCGACAAGTTCAAGATGCTCACGATCTCGCAGGTGCGGACCTTACTTTCCCCGTGGGGCCGTCACCACCTCTATCGATCTTACAGACGCTTACTATCATATCCCTATTGCAAGACACTTCCGTCCGTATCTGGGCTTCAAGATAGAGACCACATTCTCCTTCAAGGTAGTTCCTTCGGGCTCAACGTAGCACCCAGGGTGTTCACGAAGCTGGCGGAAGTAGTAGTTCAACAACTAAGATCGCAAGGGGTTATGGTAGTAGCGTATCTCGACGATTGGTTGATCTGGGCTTCAACAGTCGAGGAATGCAACAGAGCAACACTGAAAGTGATTCAGTTCCTGGAATATCTAGGCTTCAAGATAAACAGGACCAAGTCAAGACTCACTCCAGTCAAACTTTCAGTGGCTGGGCATCAATGGAATCTATCCTCCCATACTCTGTCGATTCCATCACCAAGAGGAAAGAAATAGCGAAGTCAGTCAAGCAATTTCTGAGTCACAACTGGCGTCAAGAAGAAACTCAGAAAGGATCCTGGGTTCACTCCAGTTTGCATCAGTGACAAACATCCTGATGAAAGCCAAACTGAAAGACCTAACCAGAATCTGGCGCTCGACGAGCAAATGTCAGGTCCAGGGACAAATTATCCTCAGTCCCTCTGATTCTACGGAATCGACTCCGGCCGTGGGCGAAAGTCAAGAACTTGTCGGTATCAGTGCCCCTTCAGTTTCCTCCACCAGGGATTACCATCCACACAGACGCTTCATTAAGCGGTTGGGGAGGATATTCCCAGTTCAAGAAAGTTCAAGGAACGTGGTCACCTCAGTTCCGTCAGTTCCATATAAACGTACTGGAAGCAATGGCAGTGTTCTTGACTCTGAAAAGGTTACGTCCGCCAAAGTACTCCCATATAAAGCTAGTCTTGGACAGCGCAGTGGTAGTACATTGTATAAACAGAGGAGGCTCCAAATCACGTCATCTAAATCATGTCATGGTAGCCATCTTCTCCCTGGCGGACAAGTTCAGTTGGCATCTCTCCTCCACCCATATAGCTTGGAGTGAGAAACGTCATAGCAGATGCTCTATCCCGATCAGTACCTCTAGAGTCGGAATGGTCACTGGACAACAGTTCGTTCCAATGGATTCTTCAGAGAGTTCCAGGCCTACAAGTGGATCTCTTCGCATCTCAAGCGAACCACAAACTCCCATGTTATGTGGCCCCCAACCTGGACCCTCTGGCCTATGCCACGGACGCCCTGGCTCTAGACTGGAACAACTGGGAGAAGATTTATGTCTTTCCTCCAGTGAATCTTCTCATGAAGGTATTGAACAAACTCAGGACATTCAAGGGTCAAGTGGCTCTAGTAGCCAGACTGGCCGAAGAGCAATTGGTACCCTCTAATTCTGGAACTGGGTCTTCGCCCTCTTCGGATTCCCAGTCCCAGGCTCTCCCAGTCAGTACAAACGAAGACTGTGTTCGCTTCCTCAGGATTCTCAAAACCCTAACTTTATGGATTTCATGAAGTTTGCAGCGAAAAGGGATGCGAATATTGACCCTCAAAATATTCTCTTCTTGGAATCCGATAAAAGAGATTCAACTTTGAGACAGTATGATGCTGCTGTCAAAAAGTTAGCAACCTTCCTGAGAAAATCAGATATTAGGATCATGACAATCAATTCAGCTATATCCTTTTTTCAGATCCTTATTGAAAACGGCTTAGCAGCTAGCACGATTACGACAAACAAGTCAGCCTTGAAAAAGATTTTTCAATTTGGTTTCAACATAGACTTGACAGATTCCTACTTCTCGTCTATTCCCAAGGCGTGTGCTAGACTTAGACCTTCTGTAAGGCCTAACGTCAGTATCATGGTTCTAAACGATGTTCTTAAGCTGGCTTCAGAAACTGATAATGACACATGCTCGTTATAATGCTCTTAAGAAAAACTCTATTTTTATTAAGCTTGGCCTCAGGAGCTAGAATTTCAGAAACTGTCGGCTTTATCCAGAGATCCGGATCATATTCAGTTCCTTCCCACAGGGGAAGTGCTACTTCTCCGGAACGTAGTTTTATAGCTAAGAATGAAGATCCTTTGATGAGGTGGGAACCATGGAAGGTACTACCCCTTCCACAAGATGTATCTCTTTGCCCAGTTTCAACCTTACGAGCCTTTCTGTCTAGGACCTCCTCATCCTCATCGGTCCTCTCTTTAAGAGAGAAAAAGGTGGTACTTTATCTATTAAAGGCATCAGGCAACAAATCCCTGTACTTCATTAAACAAGCCAATCCTGACTCTTTTCCAAAGCACATGATGTCAGGGCAGTAGCCACCTCAATTAACTATTTCCAACATATGAACTTCGATGAGTTGAAAAGTATACTGGATGGAAATCGCCGACAGTGTTCAAACGTCATTACTTAAAGGTCCTTGGAAGCTCTGAAATTTTCAGCAGTAGCAGCGGGTAACATAGTTTCCCCCGACTCTACCTAATCTTTAGTAGAAGATCCAGTCCTCCTCCTTTACCTGCCTCACCCAACAGTTCGTCTATTCCTGCCTTGTTCATCTACGGTTACCTTGTGTCTTAGCTGATTTTGATGATGTGGTGGGTGTCCTTATTTTTTTGCTAGGCGGGGCACTCACAATTGATTGTGGATATTGATCTCTTGGATGTCATCCCCTTAATTTTATGCTAGGGGATACATCTTATTTTGTAATGGTTACGGGTTTTGTATATTAAGTTATATACATTCCTTTATATTTGTTATTATTGTTGAGTTTGTTTTGTTCAACTTATTATGTTATTGCTCTGGATTTCTGATACATATCTTTACACAGATACCATTTTGGTACATATATGCCATATTACCCCTGTATATGTAAATTACCTTAAGTTAAAGAAATATTTTAAGAATTAAGTTTAATTTAAGCATATTTCTATTTTGTATCATTGTGTATATGTATCCTTATTAGCATTATATTCTTTTATTTTATTTATTTTTACCTTTTATTTGAGACCTCTTTTTGTTTTGTTGATTTCTGTTTACAATCTTGTGCTATTTCTCTGGTACGATTTCGCGCAGCGACACGAGCTGAGCCCAGAAAAGGGATTTTGACGTAAGGAAAAATCTATTTCTGGGCGATTGGCTCGTGTCGCCAGCGAAATCCCGCCCTACCCATCCCATCGCCCAAGATTGTCTGCTAACTTCAGGATGGCCACCAGAGGCGCAGCAGTACGGGAGCATGGGATGGAGTAGTAGTAGTTGCTGCCCACTCTGTGGGTCGGCTCTCCTCTTGGGGGGATTTTGTAGTGGGAGAATTCTATTGGCATTTGGCTCGTGGTAGTGGTCTCCTCGCCATAGTGTTCATGCACCGACACCCTCTTGGAGGGTGAGCGAGTCGTTGTACTGCCCTTTTTCTTTATTTATTTATTCTCTGGTATGTTTGTTAGTACATTTACTCCTAGAATAATAGATTAAAGGATATTTCGCTGGCGACAACGAGCCAATCGCCCAGAAATAGATTTTTCCTTACCGTCAAAATCCTTTTTTCTTTTTATAAATAAATAAGGTTTCAACACATACTTACCCGAACAATTACATAGCTAT